>NW_026902006.1:600000-792188 GCF_033783945.1 Neopsephotus bourkii
GGACATAGCCCTCCATGACTATATTCCAGTCATGTGAGCTGTCCCACCACGTCTCTGTAATTGCCACCAGATCATAATCTCCTGACTTAACACAGGTTTCTAGCTCCTCCTGCTTATTTCCCATGCTGCGCGCATTGGCGTACAGACATTTCAGGGAGCGAGCCGAGCACACCGATTTCACCCTAGGATTACAGGAGGCCTCCCAGTCTTCATCAATTCCGGAGCGCTGTCCCACTGAGGCAAGCCGAGCTACAACCCCATCCCCCTTCAAATCTAGTTTAAAGCTCTCCAAATGAGCCCTGCTAATTCGTGCCCCAGCATCCTTTTACCTCTGTGCGATAAACCTTTCCCACATGCCAACGTCCAGGCCGGTGCCCTCTAAAACCAGCCGTTATCAAAGAATCCAAAGCCCTGCCTGGAGCACCAGCCTCGAAGCCAATCGTTTATGGACTGCATTTTCCCAGTCAGTCCCACATCATCAACAGAAGATGGAAGGAGCATATTATTTATGTTTTAAGAACAGTAATCTTTTTCTGAACTGCCAGTTTTACTGTGTTTCTAATTTGTGCTCATTTCAAAACATTTGCAAAAAAAGAACAAAGGCATACATGCACTAAAGAACAGGTCTGATGAGATTGTACAGGAGATTGCTACTTAAAACACTTTTTTTTGTAGGAGTGTTTTGGGCATATGATGACGGCACAAATGAACATTTACTCATAATTTCTGAACTGAACAAAGTAAATATCTTAGCTGAAGTCAATGACAATGATTGATGGATCTGTTTTCACAGATTTATTGCTACTCTGTCATCCTTGTCTGTTAAAATGGCCTTCAATCAGTAAATAAACAGCAGTACAATGCACTAGAATAAAAAGCATGACAGAAATTCATGCTCTTCCTGTTGGGCCAGAAAATAAACTGCATATATAAATTGCTCTTTTTGTTCCCTCCTGTCAACATGTTGATGACACAACTCTCCTTCCATGATCTCTGTATCATTTTTGGGGGGTTGTGTAATAAAGGTCACACAATAAGAGCTACGCTGTGGTTTCTGAAGAAGAACTTTCCCTGTAGTAACTCAGCCCAGACAATTTTTTCATTCATAGACAGTAAATGATGCTGTCTCACGCAGAGTGGCTACTGGGAGGAATATGGTTATAAAATAAACAGATGATTGTATCTACTGGAAGTTGCTACACAGATTAGGTTTCAGGGTACTTAAACCTATTTGCCTTGAAATAAATTTTTAATTTAGCTCTGGTCTGAACATGGTCATGGTTGTATGATAGAATGCAGGGGATTTTTCTGCATCCCATGGCATGTAAGAGCACCTCAATCGGGGAAGACCTGGGCATAGATTATTAGCTTGATCTAGAAATAGGCTACAAATTTAGCCTTACAGGATTATCAGACTTGAGCTTGGTCTTTTCTTTCCAGTAAGTCTAGTTTTGAGGTGAGGCCCTAAATTTTCATGGTTTACAGATACCTCGTTCTCAGAAGAATGCGCTGTTGACACAGTACTGTCTTCTTATGAGATGTCAGTGATCCATGCTGATATCTGAGATACTCTGGAGTTTAGAGAATGAGAAAGCAACAGCAGTAATACTGTTACTCCCAGGAGATGAGGTTTTGCTCACTTTGTTAGAAATACGATACATTTGAATTGTGTCTGACTTTGTCAGCTGCTCCTGACTTTCTCTCTAACCATTCCCAGATGTATTTCCATCTGCATGAAAAGTGAGGAGGAACAGGACCCAAAGGCCAGATGGCTGACCTGGCTGGCAGCATACTCCAGTGAAGTATGCTGAGCTTCTTCTCCTGAGAAGCAATGCCTATGACCTTCAGAAAGGTCTCCATGGGGTCCTGCACCTGTGGGATCTCAGCCAGCTTGGTGTAATAGAAGAACAGTGAGCTCACATGCCTATGATATGGTAACTCCTCATCAGCTCATTGCAATCGTCTCACTTGGGTTAAATGGAAAGGTTTATTTTTTCAGAAAGATTGAGGTCTTTGTGATGGGTTTATGTCCATATAGCTGGGGTCTCCAAGTAGATTTATATAACAGGTTTCTTTTGCTGCTTCAAGCTGTTGGCTCACTTCTCTGGCCCTTGTGGCTTTGAGGTTCTAAAATAGATGAAGAAGGAGGTGCATATTCTCCAGATGAGTTGATTTTTCAGAGACAAATGAAATGCCAAGTACTATAGATGGGAAGATCTATGAGCTTCTCTGTTTCTTCTGTAACTCTTTTGGCCTCCAATGAAAGAGTGAGGTGGAACAGAACTTTTAGACCCTTTTTGTTGATAAGTAGTTTCTGCAGAAAAAAAATCCCAGGCCACTCTTTATAGAGCCTACCGCAGTTGAGAAAAAGAAGGCTGGAGCATGTTTTGAGCTATCGTCCAGTGAGACTCCTCACTTTCTTCCAGAAACAGCAATCCCACAGGTTCTCTGGGTAATTACACATTAGGTTCCTATTTGATTTCTTTCCTAGACCTTCCTCCAGTTTTAATCCCTGATTTATTTTCCAATATGCTATGCTTTTTAGGGAGGTTTTTTGCTCACCAGGAGCTATCTTCTGCATATTGGAAACTATCTTATGCATAATGGAAGACTATTATTGCTTTTTCAGGAGCTGTCAGAGCATGTCCAGAGGAGGGTCGTAAGGATGATAAGGGGACTGGAGCACCTCCCGTATGAAGACAGACTGAGAAAGTTGAGGCTGTTCAGCCTGGAGATGAGAAGGCTGCGTGGAGACTTCATAGCAGCCTTCCAGTATCTGAAGGGGGACCTAATTCTGCCTCTCTACTCTGCTCTTGTGAGACCCACCTGCAGTGCTGCATTCAGCTCTGTGGCCCCCAACACAAGAGTGATATGAACCTGCTCAAATGAATCCGGTGGAGGACCACAAAGATGGTCAGAGAAATGAAGCACCTCTCCTACGAAGACAGGCTGAGAGAGCTGGGATTGTTCAGCCTGAAGAGAAGGATTAGGGAAGATCTTATATCATCAGCCTTCTAGTGCCTAAAGGGAGCCTACAGTAAACATGGAGAGGGACTTTTTACAAGGGCATGTAGTGATAGGACAAGGGGGAATACTTTTAAACTGAAAGAGAATAGATTTATATCAGATATTAGGAAGAAATTCCTTACTGTGAGGTTGGTGAACACTTGAACAAGTTACCCAGAGAAGCTATGGCCGCCCCATTCCTCGAAATGTTCAAGGCCAGGTTGGATGGGGCTTTGAGCAACCTGGTCTAGTGGAAGCTTTGGAAGTAAATGAGGGGGTTTGGAACTAAATGAGCTTTAAGGTCTCTTCCAACACAAACCACTCCATGATCAGGATTGGGAGGGATCAGGATTTGTCCATCACAAAGGTAAGATAGCAGAAAGACATGGTTATGAGGTTAGGACCCTTGTCCCAGGGTATACATACAGTGCACTGTGCTTATCGCTTTGCAATTCATTCAGAACTTGAGCTACGTAGTTGTCCTTGTGAAACTTACAGGTCATTTTAGATATATTTCCCTGAAGAACAAGAGCTCTGCTAAATTCAAATTTAATTTCAATTCTATTATCTTGCAAAAGATTCTTGCAAGATTTTTTCCTGTCTTCCTCCTTTTCTGCCTTCCTTCTTTTTTTTTTTCCCTTTTGTTTTCCCAGAAAAGATGAAGAGCTTTTCTGCCAAGAGGCCAGACTAAAGAAGCATATAGTTCACACTAAAAAAAAACCCCACACCCAAGTACCTACAAGAATGACTAAATGCATGATAAAATTTTCTCCATTAGAAGAGATGAAAATATGGGAAGTAGTCCTTCATTTTGCGCTATTACAGATGTAGATCAATGTCAAGTATGGTAAAAAGCCATCAGAGACTATATTAGCATGATAATTTTGCCTCAGGGCTTCCTGTATGAACAGCAGATTTTTACTAGCATTGCAAAAAACAAGATGTACTTTGTGCTTTAGTGTGAGTGTGTGTATGTCTTTGTGCACTTTAAAAGGGAGGTGTTTAAGCATTTGCTTGACTGTTTTTCTCTCCATTGAGTGTGAACCCCTTTTCAACACTCAACAGCTGAAACTGAAGGCCATAAAACCGGAAGTAGCTTTCAGAGGAATGTCCAGAATCCCTTCATGATCTAGCACTCCTGTCCCTCCTGCATGCACACCATCACCTAAAACACCCGTGTTACAAGTCAGGCTATGTCCGTCATTCATCTAGCCACCAAGAATTAAACAAAAACAGCTGTGAAAAGATCCTGAAAGGTATAATGCAGAAAAGATGAAAATTTTCCAGTAATCTCTGGAGCACAGGTTGGAAGGCATGAAAAAGAATGCAGCCACTTCAGGTACTTTCACCATGCTGGGAAGGTACTACTGCGTCTAAGTAAAGCAAGTAGAGCGGACACATGGCAAAAAGTCTGCCAGAGACTGGAAGGACTTGCACACAAAAAGAGCAGTCACATTCCTGACTATGTCTTTCCCACTAAGACAACATTGCTAGCTGGAGTTCCTGGAGGTAAGGAAATAAGGAAACAAATAAATGCATTCTAGTATACTAGAGTATATATTTTTATGTTTGTCCTTGTGACACTTTGCACCTTCAAGAGAATGGAGCAACAAAGCCATGTTTAAAAGGGATTTCTTTTTTTTTTTTTTTGTGTTTTCTCTTGAGTTGTGCTGACAGCTGCCGAGTTTTCAGAAGATGACCTTTGGAAGATATAATTCAACTGCTTCTGCTGAGGTGGCAATAAGTAGTATCAGGGGAGGGAGTATCCCAATACCTCTTATATAACTTTGAACTCTAAAAACGTCACCCAAAAGAAACTGAGAGAGTAAATCAAAAATCTGTTTCTGGAAGTCAGCCTTGTAATACTTTCCCCTTGCAAAAGTATAGAGTCAGTCATGGTGCAGTTCAGAAACTGGTAAGACAGAAACTGGTAAGTTCAGCAACTGATAATTCAGTCAGCAGTTCGGAGCTAGCCCAGCTAGAGTCGCAGCTGGCATGCTTCAGCAACCATGAGGTTCAACAGAGATTAGGAAAATCAGAGGGGATAGGGCAGAGGCATCACGATTCCCAACATCTCCCGATCCCCGAAGCCCCAGCAGCCCTTGCGCGAGAACGGCGACATGGCAGGGGGGCGTTCTCATGGTGACGGCGACCACCCCCCTGCCCTTTGACTTGAAAGAGCTTCTGAGAGGGGAGCAACTTGTCTCTGCCCACCAGGCGCAGGGAGGAACAAGCAGGTCGTGTTGCTGACCCCGTTGCTGGTGTCCCAGACTGCTGACCAACATGGTCGTCTCCAGAAAGAGAGCTAGCAGTAAGAGGGCTGTAGCAACTCAGACAGAGACCCTGTCCCAAACTGTGGCTGTTCAGGCCTCTGGATGCAGGGAGTGCCAGAGACTGCTGCTGCCGGGGGAGGGAGGACAGCATTCCACCTGTGTGAGGTGTGAGCAGGTAGAAGATCTGCTTAGCTTGGTGGCAAAACTTAAGGAGGAGGTTGAGACGCTGAGGACCATCAGGGAGTGTGAAAGGGAGATCGACTGCTGGAGTAACTCCCTGGCGGGCCAATTGAAATGGCTCCAGGGAGATACCCCCCAAAAGGGGATGGACCCCCTGCCCTCTCAGACAGAGGGGGATGGCCGGAGACAGCCCCTGCCCTGTAGCTGTTGCACAGAGGTAGTGGACCAAAAAGATGACGAGGGTTGGAAGCGAGTTCCAGTTTGGCATCGTGGGCAACCCTCCTCCCTTCCTGCCCTGCTTCCCCAGGTGTCCCTCTGTAATAGGTTTGAGGCCCTGGATCTTTAAGGAGAGGTAGGTGAGGATGTGGTGCAAGGCCCGCCTACAAGGCCACATAGCAAAAGGCGGTTGATTTTGCACCTCAAGACTGCCTCTGATAAGAAAGAAAGAAGGGGCATTGTAGTAGGAGATTCTATTCTGAAAGGAGCAGAGGGCCCGATATGCAGAGTCGACCCTCATCACAGGGAAGTGTGTAGTCTGCCTGGAGCCCGGATCAGGGATATCACCAGGGTGCTCCTCAGCCTGGTGCACCCGACAGACTACTACCCCCTGCTGGTCTTCCAGATGGGTGAGGGGGAAGCTGCTTCCCGCAGTTTGAGGGGGATGAAGAAAGACTACAGGGCCTTGGAGCAGATGGTGAAAGAGTCTGGGGCTCAAGTGATCTTCTTCTCACTCCTTCCATCTTCTATTGATGATGTGGGACGGAATGGGAAAATTCAGTCCATAAACAATTGGCTTCGAGGCTGGTGCTGCAGGCAGGGCTTTGGATTCTTTGTAATGGCTGGTTTTACAGGGCACCAGTCTGGACAATGGCATGTGGGAAAGGTTTATCGCACAGAGGCAAAAGGATGCTGGGGCACGAATTAGCAGGGCTCATTTGGAGAGCTTTAAACTAGATTCGAAGGGGGATGGGGTTGTAGCTGGGCTTGCCTCAGTGGGACAGCGCTCCGGAATTGATGAAGACTGGGAGGCCTCCTGTAATCCTAGGGTGAAATCGGTGTGCTCAGCTCGCTCCCTGAAATGTCTGTACACCAATGCGCGCAGCATGGGAAATAAGCAGGAGGAGTTAGAAACCTGTGTTAAGTCAGGAGATTATGACCTGGTGGCAATTACAGAGACGTGGTGGGACAGCTCACATGACTGGAATATAGTCATGGAGGGCTATGTCCTTTTCAGGAAAGACAAGCCAGCCAGGCGGGGTGGTGGGGTTGCTCTTTATGTGTCAGAGCAGCTACAATGCACTGAGTTCTGTCCAGGGACAGATAACAAGCAAGTTGAGAGTCTGTGGGTGAGAACTAAGGGGCAGGCTGGCAGGGGCGATACTGTTGTGGGGGTCTGTTACAGGCCACCAGATCAGGGTGAGGAAGTTGACGAGGCCTTCTACAGGCAGCTGAGAGCGGCCTCACAGTCACAGGCCGTGGTCGTCGTGGGGGATTTTAACTTCCCTGATGTTTGCTGGAAGGACTACTCAGCAACCCAGCCGCAGTCCAGGAGGTTCCTCCAGTGTATGGATGATAACTTCCTCATGCAAATGGTGGATGAGCCAACCAGGAGAGGTGCGCTGCTGGATCTCATCCTCACTAACAAGGAGGGTCTGGTTGAAGGAGTGAAGGTTGAGGGCTGCCTTGGTTGCAGCGACCACGAGAAGGTAGAATTCAGGATCTTGTGTGGTAGGGCCAGTAGAATAGCAAGTAGAATTGCAACCCTGGACTTTAGCAGGACAAACTTTCACCTTTTCAAGCAATTGCTAGGGGAAATCCCATGGGCTAGGCGGCTTGAAGGTAAAGGGGTCCAAGATAGTTGGTTGGCATTCAAGGACTGCTTTTTCCGAGCTCAAGATCAGAGCATCCCGACACGTAGGAAGTCAAGGAATGTCGATGCGGGAGTCATGGATAAGACAGGAATGATCAATGTGATCAGCAAATGCCAATTTAATACAAAGCTTTAACTCGTTATATACCATTTCTTACAGGCACTTACAGTGATTTGGCATATTATGATTGGATGCATGTCTTGAAGACCCTTAGTGACTAACACACAATTGGTTAAGCACAGGTGTGAGAACTTGACCTCGAAAGCTTGCCAACAGTCCACAGTTCTCATTAACTCAGTGAATTACAGCTTCTTCTTATCTTGCTTGCTTAAGCTTCCTTGGGCCTCTCATGGCCTTGCTGTATCTTTCAGGATTATTCAGTTTTTGCACCAATTATCCATTCTCCCATGAGAACACTGTCTCCACAAAGGAAGAGGGCCAGGATACCTGCATGGCTAAATAGGGAATTGCTGGGTATGCTCAAGTGGAAGAGGAGAGTTTACAGGTCATGGAAGGAGGGGCTGGCCACTTGGGAGGAATATAAGGCTGCTGCTAGAGGATATAGGAAGGCAGCTAGGATGACTAAGTTCTCCTTAGAATTAAATCTGACAAGAGGGGTCAAGGACACCAGAAGGAGCTTTTTCAAATACACAGCAGATAAAACTAACATCTGAGGCAGTGTAGGCCCACTGATGAACGGGATGGGTGCCCTGGTGACAGAAGATACAGAGATGGCAGAGTTACTGAATGCCTTCTTTGTCTCTGTCTACTCTGCTGGAGGCAGTCCTGAAGAGCCCTGTACCGCTGAGACCTCAGATGAAGACAGGTCAACGGAGCGGTTTGCCTTAGTCGATGAGGAATGGGTTAAAGACCAGTTGAGCAATCTGGACATCCATAAATCCATGGGTCCAGATGGGATGCACCCGCGGGTGCTGAGGGAACTGGCGGAGGTCATTGCTAGACCACTCTCCATCATCTTTACCAAGTCTTGGGAAACGGGAGAGGTGCCTGAGGACTGGAGGAAGGCAAATGTCACTCCTGTCTTCAGAAAGGGGAAGAAGGAGAACAAAGGTAACTGTAGACTAGTCAGGCTCACCTACATCCCTGGGAAAGCAATAGAACACCTTGTCCTTGATGCCATCTTAATGCATATCAAGGGTAAGAGGGATATGAAGGGCAGTCAACATGGCTTCACCAAGGGGAAGTCATGCTTGACCAATCTCATAACCTTTTATGAGGAAATAACGCGGTGGATGGATGATGGCAGAGTGGTGGATGTGGTCTACCTTGACTTCAGCAAAGTGTTTGACACAGTCTCCCACAGCATCCTTGCGGCTAAATTGAGGAAGTGTGGTCTGGATGACCGGGTAGTGAGGTGGACTGTGAACTGGCTGAAGGAGAGAAGCCAGAGAGTTGTAGTCTATGGGGCGGAGTCTAGTTGGAGGCCTGTATCTAGTGGAGTGCCTCAAGGGTCGGTACTGGGACCAGTATTATTTAGTATATCCATCAATGATTTAGATGAGGGAATTGAGTGTACTATCAGCAAGTTTGCTGATAACACTAAGCTGGGAGGAGTGGCCGACAAGCCAGAAGGCTGTGTTGCCATCCAGCGAGACCTGGACAGGCTGGAGAGTTGGGCAGGGTATAGCTTGATGAAATATAACAAGGGAAAGTGTAGAGTCCTGCATCTGGACAGGAACAATCCCAGGTTCCAGTATAGGTTGGGCAACGACCTGTTAGAGAGCAGTACAGGGGAGAGAGATCTGGGGGTCCTGGTGGACGACAGGATGACCATGAGCCAACACTGTGCCCTTGTGGTCAAGAAGGCCAGTGGCATCCTGGGTTGTATTAGAAGGGGGGTGGTTAGTGGGTCGAGAGAAGTCCTCCTTCCCCTCTACTCTGGCCTGGTGAGACCGCATCTGGAATATTGTGTCCAGTTCTGGGTTCCTCAGTTTAAGAAGGACAGGGACCTGCTGGAGAGAGTCCAGCGCAGGGCAACTAAGATGATTAAGGGAGTGGAGCATCTTATGAGGAAAGACTGAGGGAGCTGGGTCTCTATAGTTTGGAGAAGAGGAGATTGAGGGGTGACCTTATTAGTGTATATAAATATATAAAAGGGGAGTGTTATGACGATGGAGCCAGGCTCTTCTCAGTGACAAACAATGATAGGACAAGGGGTAATGGGTACAAAGTGGAGCACAAGAGGTTCCACTTAAACTTGAGAAGAAACTTCTTCTCAGTGAGGGTGACAGAAGACTGGAACAGGCTGCCCAGGGAGGTTGTGGAGTCTCCTTCTCTGGCGACATTCAAAACCCGCCTGGACACATTCCTGTGTCACATTCACTTATCTAGGTGTTCCTGCTCCGGCAGGGGGATTGGACTAGATGATCTTTTGAGGTTCCTTCCAATTTCTAGCATACTGTGATTCTGTGAAGACAGTGGAAAGAACTGACAACTGAATATTAAACATGGTCCATTTCCTAAGAGTTAGTTTACTATTCAGATGATGCATCCCACTAGGTGTCTCAAATTTTAAAGTGTTTTTTTGAATAGTAATTTTACTGAAAATTGTGGTATTTCTAAATAACCACGTCAACCTTCTCTAAAGAAGAAAACAGAAGTGGTGAACTAATTATGACATAACTATTTAAAAATTAATAACTGGAATTGGAAATTTCCATATTAGTGCTTGTCATAATGCAGAACATTTTCTTGAAAAGTGACACTATAAGTTTGAAAATCTATAGTAGCTGGATATAGCTTTAACCCTTGAGAATGAGATATACTCATTTCTTTTCAGTTACTAGTTTCAGGATGCGGATAAGTCTTAACTTTGGTGGCATTAGGAGATGGAAGCCTAAATCTGGTATAGGAAATGAAATCTAACATTATTTTTTTTTTCCAGAATCTTTTTCCTATAGGCAGGTGCAGGGAAAACAGATGCCAGATATATGTGATATATTTCTTGCTTGGCATTTATTTTTGTGCACTTGGTCTTATTTTTAAGTCTCCTTCTTTTACAGCAGGAAATCCTATTTTTTTTTTTTTTTCCAATTGATATTTGTGCTTGCAACATTTCTTGCCTCCCCTCCCCTGGTAATTCTACAAAATTCTTCACCAGCCCTATTCTGAATCCATTGACTGAGCTAATCACAAGTGTTGTTGTGCTAATGCAGGCAGCAGTGATTACAGTTCTTTTTCTCTTGAAATACACAGAACTCACTCTACTTTGTACAGGATTTTGTTTACACACTTTTTCACTGGTGCTACAGTTAAAAGTTGACAGCCTAATGGTGTTGCCATGCTTGATTTGTGGTGTGTAGAGGTATGACATAAGGTGACAAACAAGAGTGGCTCATGGCTGATCCTCCTCGTCTGGTGCTGAGATTACTTGCCTTCCCATTACTAGCAGAAGGCACTAACATGAAACTAATACCTGTTCAGCCTTCAGCCAAGTCACAGGGCTTTAGCCCTTGTGGCAGCAGCTGCTGCAACCCATTAGTGAGCATGGTGTACTTTCTCTGGTGTGTTTTGTGGTGGGCTTGTCCTCTATAGTAACTTCAGCCTTGCTTGGTAGCTATACAATCCTTTCTACACTTTGTTACATTAATCTCACTTCTGCTTCCTGATTATGACCTTCTAGATATTTGGTAGCAATCTAGGTAGAAAATATCTCACAGCTGCTGAATTGCATGCTGTTGTTTAGCCAAAGCATCATTTTCTAATTCTACAGGTTTACCATTCAGAGTTGCATTACAGATTGCAGAAGGAAACTTTTCTTAACATTTTCCTTACATTTGCCAGCCTTCATTTTTATATGAAGCAGTCATTTATAGTGGCAAGAGCAACTGTGTTAGTGTCAGTTTGTCATTAAAATAGAAGTACACTGCAGGAAACTTAAATTTATGTGGAATTTCACTGACCCCATGGGTAAGTTCTTCTGCTTTCTACTCTGAACACTTCTGAAGTAGCTTGAAGATTTTCACTGGACTACTAGATTTCTGTAGGATCAGCGGAAGTCAGAGTCTGTGCCTGCACTCTCATACCACTTTGCTACTGAGACCATTTCATGTGGAACCTGCTCACTAAATGGGCAGTCACTTCTGCCCTTAGTTCTCAGAAAAAAGAAGAAGTTGCTTTTAGTGTGAAAGGAGCGCTTTCACTCACCTCTGCATTCAAGGGCCATAACTGGCACCTCACTGTGGCATTTTGCAGGGTACTGTGGATCTTCCAAAGGCCAGTATTTGCAATTTCGTAATTATTGTCCTTGTTATTGTAAACTACAGATTTTGTGAGCTGTAGCCAGTGATATTTAAAGCTATACACGTTGATCTAGGATATCCTTCTGTAGGAAACAGTTCTACTTCTCATTTACAAGTGCTGAGGAATAGCACAGTCTTCTTTTGCCAGCAAATATTTCACAGGTAGGTCAGTGACGTGATTATTTTGGCCAGATCTTGCAGATCTGACTCTGAGGCTGCAGGGAAACTTTACAAGTATGGAAAATACAAACACATTTGACTCTAGTATCCGAATGTTAGAGATTCCTGGTATTTTGCCAGACTTCCTGATTCACAGAGTAATAGAAGACAAATTGATGCTATTGCAAATGTATTCAGCAGTCATTTTTCAAATTTGGTGAAGAAAGACTGCAAACCAAAGCTATTAATTTTGTGTGTTTTATGCAGGCAAGATTAGCATCTGCTGTACTGGCGGAGGGGTTGTGGTACCACATAGGCAGATTTTTCCCTTCTGTATTACAAGATTTAAGCCCATAAGGTGAGGGTTTTCTCTTATGTTGTCCCAGCCTTGCACTTATATTTTCTTATGTCTAAAATCATCATGTCATGGTACTATGTCTTCAACACGCTGCATGGGATAAAAGTTACCAAAACATATTTTTGTATTAATCATGCCTTTTTTGTGCAAATAAAGAATCTTCCTCAGAAGTGGAAAAGTGTACATATAGTTATAGCTTTTACAACAGAGGTTCACATTAAATTAATTGTCCTGTGTCTTAACACGTGATAATCTGTGTTTTGTGCTATGTCCAAGAAAATGTATGTGTAGCCACGGAATTTGTTCTTTTGTATCAAAAGTGAAAAGGAGCTAAGCTATCATCCTCAGCTAATGAGCCAGTGGCAAAACTCATGTTGAATTCAAGGGGAACAAGTTCCTGGCAAATAGCAAATTTAGAGACTGATAAGCTGTTAGACATGGTCGAGGGTGGCAGTTAGATGTAAAACTCAACAGCTCCTAATCTGTCTTCTTAGAGCATTTTGTGCAGTTAATTTTCATTTAGTATTTAGTTTTAAACTGCATTTTGTGCAGTTAATTTTTGTTTAGTATTTAGTTTTAAACTTATTGGAGTCTTATGCAAGAAAGTGGGGGTAGTTGAGATAAACAAATTTAAACTTATGGACAATTATATTGCTGCCCCTCTGAAATCAGACTTGTGAGCTAAATTATTGTTACGATTGCATCATATTACACACGCTATAATATTCAATTATCTAAATGGAAGATATACTATTTTATAGTTAAATTCTGAAGGAGCTGAAAAGAACTGCAGGAGGCTGAGACAGGAGAAGGATGTTAATTGTCATGAATGACTGGACTTAATATTTTGTGTACTGAATTCGTTTTAATGTATGAAGAGTGATAAATGATATTTATTGCTTTGATTGCATAAATACTTTTCCCCTACAGCTGGCACGTGTGCATTACATGAATATTTATTTCTGTCATTTGGTTTTGGTGAATATGTTGCTTTTTATGCACAGATGTAAAATACTTAGTGGACAGCTCTATGATGTTATCAAACTGGGGTATTAATTCTATGACATGCCTTTATATAAATCTAATATCTCAATAGTTTTGTGATTTTTGTTTATCACAGCAATAGATAAGAAGAAAGTAATAGGAATAGCAAAAATAAAGGAAATCTATTCCAAGACCTCACATCAGTCACAGTGATAATAAATTGAAGGAGATAGAATTATTGGCAATCAGAATAAGGCAGAATCAATACAAAATACACAAATTCATAAACTAAAAGCACAGCACTTTGTTGAGGAGGTAGCCAGTATTTCATATCAGATCAGGCTGTTACTCATAGATGGTGAGAGCTTTTTTTCACTTTAAGGATAATACTTTTCTCCTCAAACAGCTCCATCAAATAAGAGAACCAATTTGTTGTGAAAGGAACAATGTGGTGAGATGATCAGCCTCCATATGTGGTCCATGACAACTATGCTCATTAGTTAAGGGGTATATCACTGCTATGGTTCGGTCTTGCATGTCTTGTTATGGGACAGATGATGCTAGTCCAGATAGAGATAAACAGCACCTCATCTGTTGCTGATTGGCAGAGAGTGTGGAGGATAGATCAGAGAGATGCCACTTTCATTCTGGTAGCCTTGGATACAATTTCTTCAGACCAGAATGAATGATGAGAACACAGAAAACATGGTCTATAATGAACCAGTGGCACATGGCGCATGTACAGTTTGTGCTACAGACTGCAGTGTACAAAACAGCTGGCAGAAGGGACTTTTGTAAGGCATGTTTCAGCTCTCTGCAGCTGATGAAAGAAGTACTTAAAGTGGATGGAAAAATGACAGAAAGATGCACCTCAGGATTCTGCACGTGAAAGCCATTCCTGATGTAGTGCTTGTAAGATGTGAAACCCTTTGTTTCTTTAACTGTTCATTGATATTTTTTCTTTTATTACTGCTCTATTACTTATCTAGTCCTTTGCCAAGGAATTCATGGGGTACTGTTTCTGTATGGTATAGTCATGTACTCAACAGGGATTTCATAGGATGAAATTTTCAAAAGCACTTGCTGTTGGCCTGATATTATCCTCACTGGAACCACTGAGAATTTTACCTTTGAATTCCAAACAGGAAGGAGTCTGGCTGCTTAAGTTTTGCTTATTGACATTTCGTTTAAAACCATCAGTGCCTCTATGGATATGTATCATTAGCATCTCTATGAAATTTCCAATTAGAAGAACATTTTGTGTTTTGCAAAAAACCCTAAAAAATTTTCTAAATCCATATCTTAATTAATAGTGTCAAGGAAAAACACTCTTATCCCTGAGGTTTAGCATTGCTAAGTGCTCAAGTGTCTTTTTTACAGGTGTCCTTAAGGAGACAATTCATAAGCATGAGGACGTGGCAAAAAAAAAAAAAAAGAAGTGTATTACTAAGAAAAATACAGTTTCTCTCAGATTTCAAATTTGGAGGAGTTGAAACATTTTGGTTGAAAGGAAATCTAAAGATCCACTTCAAAGGACAAGCATTTTTTAGCCTTAGAGTTCTCTTGTTCTGTATTTCTGTGCATTTGTTTGTGGTTCTGTCCTTTGCATCTAGCTTGTTGACCCAGATTATGTTAGACCCATGATCAGAGACACTAGATCCAGGTGTGAATCCTGGCTTCCTGTATGGTTAATCTTGCTTAAGCCAGGAAATATGAGTAAAATTTATGAAAGGCTTATAAATGTTCATGCTGTTCAAACCTGCCTTTTCTGTCTGGAACAGAGATTCATTATGTGATTCTTGAATATTGTAAAGATTTAAGGTTCCAGAAAAAAAAAAATCCTATATTGGCAATCAAATTAGACCCAAGATGACTATTCAAATAACTTCAATGTCTGAATTTCTGGGTACCTTTCTAGTGTGTAAACGTGGACTTGAGAACCTCTAGCACCACGAGGTCTGTGAAGGCCTTAATCATAATTATTCAATGCAAAATGTTTATAGTACAGATCTGGCTAGCCAGTCATATTTCTTTCCATAATTCTCTATATCTTTCCACAGGTTTTCTAAATTCCTCCAATCAGTGGCTATATGCAAGTTTAATGAGTGGATCTACAACTCTTTTAGTAATATCTTTTATTATTGCCTAGTCAAATATATGTTTAAACTATGGATGCTTCTGAGAATTAAATTAATAGTGATTTAAGTATGGAAAAGGATAATTAGTTAGCAGACTTCCAGCAGACTCTGATCATCTCCTCACTTTTTTCTTTACTGCATAACTTGAGCATTTTATCAATTTAAAGATTTGAAAAACTAGAGCAAATTTGCCATGTTCTGATGTGGAATTAACCTTTTATATGCCTGTTCTAATTGGCTATTTAGTATGTTTGCTATATGCAGAAGTATACAACTTTGTCCTCTCTCTAGGGATGAAACCAGAAAAAACAAGAAACCAAGGAGATATTGATGAGAGTCAGAATAAAAAAGTGAAATTTATTATTTTCTTAGGTTTATGGGCTTTTTTAAAATCAGTCAATTTTACTAATGAACTGAACAATTTTGTCAGTATTTGACCCATGAAGTGAGAAACCGCCCCACAAAGCACGATTATTCATGCAACTCTCCTATTTCAATTATTTGGGTGATTAATATTTCAGTTATTTAGTGGTTTACACTTGGATTAAGGAAAATATGTAACAATGATATAGTAGACATTCAGTATTCAGTAGACATAACTGAAGACATAAAAGAACACTGAAAATCCCTATTTTCAGCAGTTTTTTTTCTAGAACAGATCTTCAGTTTCTAGCAAACTAGCAAACATTAGAAACGTTTATTGCCAATTCCCCCCCCCCTTTTTTTTTTTTTTCTTCCTGTTATCTTATAAACCTAAGCAGAAGGATAGAGCTTTAAAGACTTCATAGAATCATAGAATGACTTGGATTGGAAGGGACCTTGAAGTTCATTAGTTACAACCCGCTTTAACTAGACCAATTTGCTCAAAACCCTGTCCACTCTGTCCTTGAACACTTCAAGGGTTGGGGCATACACAACTTCCCTGGCAACTTGTTCTAGTATTTCACCAGCCTCACAGGAAACAATTTCTTCCTTATATCTAAGATAAATCTACTTACTTTTGGTTTAAATTCATTAACCCTTGTCCTATCACTACATCCCCTTGTAAAGAGCCCCTCTCCAGTTTTGTTCTTGGTGCCCTTTAAGTACAGAGAGGCTGCTTTAAGGGATCTCTGACATCTTCTCAACAAGCTCAGCTCTCAGCCTGTCTTCAGACATTTTCACTATGCTATTAAGTTACTCCTGGAGATTGTTTGGATGATTATTATTCAGAAGAAGAAAGAAATATTTGAGGACAAAGCTGGAATAATTTTTACTGTAGTGTCTTCTCTTTTATGTTTTGAAGAAAATGAGAAGGAAATTGAAAAGATACAGATAAATCCTGAAGAGACAGATAAATCTTGAAGAACTGAGTCAGAAAGAGCAAAGAGGGCAATGCTAGTTCAGAGTGTACATGATGTGGGATAATGGCTCAGAGTTACCTGACTCTGCCCTTTATGGTGACATCATCATATAATTAATGTGTTATTCCTCTGTGTATTTGTCCTATTTCTATTTTCAAACACAATGATCAAACACAATCAGCTATTAAAAGAAATAATTAGGCAATTTTGTTGTGAATGGCATTTGATTACAGAACTCTTGGTGGGCTGACTAGATGTGCTATACCCACATTTTAGTAAATTAAGCTGTACCCTGGAGACTGTTGACAATACAAAGATGTGCAACTGCAGCAAACATGTACCTCTGGAATAGCGAAACTTTTTAGGTACCTGATAGCACTGTGATTCTAAACTCTAAAGATGCCAAGATATAATACAGTAATTGCAAAGCCTGTGCCACGAAGAAGGTACTTAAATTTCCTCCCACTTTACTTGATATGTAAGATTTCCTTCAATATCCTTTGATCATGCGGTAGATGTTTCAGAAGACCAGCCTTGCAAGAAGGTATCCTGCAGTCACATCAATAAAAGCACAGCTGGCTGAATATTCTTCAGATTACTTTTTCAGAGGAAAATACTTGAGTCATTAAAACACAAAATGATTTGGCATAAAGGTTCCTTTCAATGAGATTACCATTACCAAAAAAAAAAAATATGTAAAGATGCACATTTCAATTTAAAGAACAGCTTGAGAATATGCAAAATACGCTTATTTAGAATTGAAACATGATCTATAGCAAGTACTGTAGAAGAAACATCACAAGTCTTCAGAATTATTGAAACAAAGTATTTAATTGACTCCCTTTGACTTGATTTCACAGGAATTTTGCTTTTCAAGCTTTTTTTAAGGTTTGAAATTTTGACTTGATTCAAGCCACTGAAAAAGTCAAGAATTCTTGTTTAATTCCCTTCTTGAAGTCTATTCTAACTTCAAAGGAGGAATACTTTTTTATCCATAAGTTTGATATTGTTTTGTTTGTTTATATGACAGACACTATGCACATGTCCTAACCTTGATGCATAGGGTGTTAAGTGAACTTATTGCAAGTTTTTTTTCTGATAAAACAGCGCTTGAATGTCTGAATTAATATTAACCATTACTAATGATAGAGACTACTTGATAAGATAGATACAGATAATGAAGTTCATCTAAGTGCCTCTGACAAAATGCAGTGGTTCATATACTCACTACACTATTCACTACAAATTATGTCAATATGTTATATGTTGTAGAATAACCTTGTAGATTGGGAGGGACCAATCTACAATATATATCTTGTAGAAAAACCTTGTAGAATAACCTTCTTCTAGAATAACCGTTAAGCCACCTTGTGCTTGATTTTATTTTGTTTGCTGTTGATACTTGATGTTTTTTTATCATAGGAACATAGGGAAAGATTCAGGAGTGGAAGTGTCTTCACCTAGTTCTCTTCACCTTCCTTGATGACGATGCAATTGGTTACAAGGACAGTTTTAAATTGCCGCTTGAAGGAAATTCAAAGAATTAAGAAAAATAACTTCTAAACCACCAAATCAACAAGCTGTGCTCCTTAGGATATGTGATACATACTGCTGCTGGTTTGGGAGTAAAAATCCCAATTCTGTCACGCTGAGGAATGTATTCTGCATAAAGCAGTCTCATGGAAACCACTGGGACCATCCTGCAAGAACAAATACAGTTTTCAGTCCCATTTGTTACTCTCTTGCATTGAAAACCATGGTGGCATTGCCAGGCAAGTAATCAGGTCCCAGAGGAGGTGGATTCTCATGTTTTAATTCATAAAGCAATTATTGCTTCATGTATGATATATAGTGAAAATTCTACAAAGTTAACTTGTAAAGTGTGAGCGATTTTGAAGAAGCAGGATGTGAAGCTGCTTTGCCTCAAAGCCATGGTACCCTCTTTTCTTTCCAGCCTTTTGGTTTCTCAGCTGCACTGTGATAATGGAAAGGAGAATAATATCTGACAGATACAATTCTGGAAAGATGAAAGAAAGAAGAAAAAGAGAGTACCTCCTTCTGCATTCAGGACAGATTAAAAAACTGTGATAAATTTCTCACATTAATAGTACATTTAATATAATATAATATAATATAATATAATATAATATAATATAATATAATATATATAATATAGATGAATATATAATAAATACAATAATATAACAAATACCAGAGGCAGGAATGAAACTCTTACTACCTTTAGGTACAATTTTGGCTCCCTAGAGAAAGACAACATTTAACAACATTTCTCCCTATAGAAAGACAACATTTGATTGTCTGCCACTTGAACAGGTATGTGCAGAAGAAGAATAGAGTAGAAGAAAAAGGTGGTTGGGGAGAGGGGCAAAAATAATAAATGACGTGATATTTTAATGAGTTTTCATTTTGAACAGCATGATTTTGTGAGTCCAAAAGGGAGGTGCCTGCCTTTGTGGGTATATAGGAAAATATTTTTAAAATCTTGTCCATGTTATTTATACTGTCTGTGGAAAACTTAAATACATTTGGAATTATAAACTGAACTGTTATGGACACGAGGAGAAGTTTCTTTCTGAGTACCTCTGAGGCTATTGCACAAAGTATTTATAGTATGGCCATAAATGCATGCATTCCTGAATTTCTGATAAAAAACATGAATTTAATTGACTTTGTATTTGAATTGATATTGTTAATCAAGAGTGATTGGAACATGTGAAAAATAATTAGTCAGAGGCTGGATGTTTTAGCCATCAACAAATACTCCTTAATTCTTTGATTTCCCTTCTGCCTATTTGCAGGTCAAAGTACCTCTGTGTTCCCATCACATTCATTGTGATCCCATGTAAAATTTATTTAAGCTGTTGTCTACTTGTGATGACTTTCAAATGAGTCACAGTACAAACCACCTAAAGCTTAGAAAACGTTTTGAAAACCCACCTGCAGTCTTGAAAAATCAGGGTATTCAACTTGAAACATGATGCATAACTTAAAACTTTGTAGTTATTAAATATACTTGAAAAATCCAAATAATAGTGATTCAAAATAAATCTTTGTGAAGTAATTATTTAATTTATAAATTTAAAGTTCCTAGAAAATGGAAATATTTTTAAGGAATTGTCAAAATGAGAAGTGACTTTGAGCTTAAACTTCATTTTTATGCAACAAGTGTAAAGTACAGATCCATGGGTTTAGATGCCTATAGGCACCAAATTCAATCAAAATAAGTTATATTGTGGGACAAAAGGCAGCCTAGTCATTTTTTAAATGAGAGCAAGCTTCTAAATCACTGTGGCTTTCCTTGAAAAGTTACATTGGAACTATACTGTATTTTGTGGAATAAAATGAACAGAGTGCCAATATCAAGAAAGTTATGTTTTTAAACAAATGTAACATTCTGAGATCATAGAATCATAGAATGGCTTAGGTTGGAAGGGGCCTTAAAGTCCCTTAAAGGGACTAGAGGATCATCTAGTTCCAGTCCCTCTGCCATGAAGGCGCAACCTGTCTCACCACCCCACATAGTGAAAAATTTGTTACTAATGTCTAGCCTAAATCTCCCTTATGTCAGCTTAAAGCCATTCCCCCTTGTCCTATCACTACATGTCCTTGTTAAAAGTCCCCCCTCCAGCTTTTCATAGGCCCCTTTTAAGAACTGAAAGGCTGTTCTAAGGTCTCCCCAGAGTCTTCTGTTCTCCAGGTTGAACAAACCCACCTCTCACAGCCTGTGTGCAATCCCTCTATCATACTGATAGTGTTACTAATGGTAATAATGGAAAAGGAAATAATAGAGGGAGAGATGCAGAACAAAACCACTTATGACCAGCAGTGATGCACAATACAGTTGCTCATCACCCACAACCCCTTGACCAAAATGCAACCCATCCCTGAGCAGTGGTTGGTCCCTTTCAGGCAACTCTCCACAGTTTGTATACTGAGCATATATTATATACCTGCATGGAATATCCTTTAGGTTAGTTCAGGTCAGCTGTCCTGCCTGTACTTCATCCCCGCTTCTTGTCCCTTTCCTCATTGGCAAAGCATGAGAGACTGAAAAGCTCTTGATCAGTGTAAGCACTACTTAGCAACACCTAAAACATTGATGTGTTATCAGCATTGTTCAGACTGAAACCAAAACACAGCACTGTACCAGCTACTAGGAAGAAAATTAACTCTCTCCTAGCCAAAACTGGGACACCAAGTCAACTTTACTCCTTCCCTGTCATCCACAAATTCAGTCATTTTATCACAGAATGTAACCAGCTGAGTCAGGCATGATTTACCCTTGGCAGATCCGTGCTTATTGTTCCCATTCCACTTTTACTCTTTTGAGTGCCTTTAAAAATGTTGCAAAGATGACCCAATCCATGATTTTACAAAAAGTGAATATGAGGCTGACCGATCCACAGTTCTCTGTGTCACCTCTTTGGCTTATTTGAAGATGTGTGTGATTTACAACCCTTCTCTTTGAAAATTTGTCCCAAACTCCATGATCTTTTAAAGACAATAGTGAGCAGCATTACAAGGATATCAGCCAGACCTGAGCACACCGGGTATGGCCTATTGAGATATATTGAATTCTGTGAGTTCTCACAAGTGACTTAGCCCTCATCCACCACTGATATTTCTCCTTCCCCTTGAATCCTCTCAGGTCAGGGCAGCTCAGCTCCACCTGTGCCTGCTGTCACTAAATCACCCAGCTTTCCAGCAATAAGCCCACATGTTCTTTGTTCACCGTTTTATTACAAAAGTTGTTGTCAAAACTCTTCTCTAGAAGCTCTTGATGCCCCTTGAACCTCTTAAATCCATCTGAGCTTTGGCTTGAACGACACCAGCCCTACATGCCCAGGCAACTTTTGTAAATTTCTCCTTTACACTCTGTTCCTGTTCCCACCCCTGTATGTTGCATTTTAGTGCTGGAGTTCTGTCATGAGGTCCCTTCTAGCTAAATCCTGACAGACCTGCTTGTCTCCCTTCACATCAGGGTGGACTGTTCTTCTGCCCGGAGGTTACTCCCCTTAGTGGTCTGCCATTTTTCTTTTAACTCCTTTGTATTTCAGAGTGGTCTGTCGCAGATCCCACCTACCTGCTCCTCCTGCCAAAGTCCAGCCCTCCTGATCTGAAGTCTAGGCTTTGTACTTTGCTGAAAGATTTTTATTTTCTCTTTTTCTTATTTCAACTTTTATGTGCATGTTCTTTTAGGAGTCATTCAGCAGATTCTTTCTTCTTTACTCACAATCAGAAAAGACTCTTTAGCCATCCATTTACACTCTTCTAAACACTGCAACTAGCAGCTACCTATAAATTTTAATATTTCCTGCATTTCAGTATGATATATTCCTAATTGCTAGATTTAACTATATTTATATTTTCACCACATTAACTTCTGTGAAGCCAAGACTCATTGATGCATTTGATTATGAAAAAGTGGTATCAGTTCTTTTTTATTAGGTTCTCATCGTCAAAAATCTTTTTTTTTTCTATTAAAACCCCAAAATCCTCCTGAAAGTGATAGCTTAGGTGAAGTGTTTTTAATGACAGTAACTTGATTAGATTGCGTGTTTAGTTTCTTATTTAATATTTATCCTCTTCACTTTTTTTATCTCAAGATTTGAAGTGAAACTGACATTTTACCTAACAGTTAACAGAGCAATATATTTTACTCCAAAAATAAGAAATTGGAGATTCTGAACATTAA
Organism: Neopsephotus bourkii; assembly: GCF_033783945.1. Lineage (NCBI taxonomy): Eukaryota > Metazoa > Chordata > Aves > Psittaciformes > Psittacidae > Neopsephotus > Neopsephotus bourkii. Next base: position 622,291 of record NW_026902006.1, read on the forward strand.
ACTGAATGATATTTTCATATTTTCTCAAAAACTGGCTACTTAAGATTTTTTTTTCAGTCTTGTGCAGTACTTAAAATCAAAAAATTAATTGTTCTTTATTTTTTTTTCTTTTGCTTGTCTATTTATAGTTCACAGCCAAGTTCACTCCCTACTTCTTATCTGCTAATGCAAACTGAATGCATGTAGTCTGGGTGATGTTTGACATTAATAAATACATACTATAAAACAGTATTTTTATGCATAACGATGAATCATATTTGTTTCCAGCTACAGAGAATTACATAAAAAAAAAAAAACCAACATGAATTTTGAAGGAATACATGGAAATGTAGACTTCATTACATATATAATGCAGCAATCATCAAAGGATTTCTGAAAATTCTTCCTCATTCATTTAGAAAGCAGGAAAAAAAATCCTTTAAAAAAACATAAGTATTTCTCATGTGTTCTGAATAATGCTTTCAGTTTTTCCTGTCTTACAGGAGGGTGAAAAGAGGATGCTGCAATTCAGGCACCTAGCAAGTTGGAAGTAGAGAAATCAACAGACTAAACGTGTTTCTTGTGTGGTAGTTGAGGCTGTGCTGGCTCTTAGCAATTTCACCTGATAGCTTGGTGGAAAAAAAATATTTTATTTTTTTTTTCTTAGCTGAAACTATCAACTAAATTCGAACTGAATTCAGGAAATTTTCAGGATTGGCTGAAATGGAAATTTTTTCTGAAATAATTTACGGATCCTCATATTTTTCAGTATTTGTCATTCAAACCACACGAACCTCTGTTTTTCAGCAGGAGTTCATAATTTATTACTGTAATCAGAACAATGGTGGAGAGAAGGGAAACAAACTTCTGGCCAAGTTCACCACAAGCGGCTGTTTAACAAGATGTATAGTTATAGATAAGATGTAAAGTGCTTTCATAGATCCAAAACTAAGAGATATGAAAAAAGCCCAAAGACAAATGACTGCTTTTTAGCTCAGCAGCAGCTACAGCTGAAGCCTGTGTCAGATCTGGCTTTTCTTCCTGAATTCATTAACACTCTCCTCACCCCATCCCCAACCCAAACAGCAACAACAAAAAGGCTGCAATCAATAAGAAGGCAACTTCTATACATTTTTTAGCTTGTCCAAGACAAGACAAAGTGATGACAGAGTTCATAGTATGGTCACTGGACAACTCCATCAGCAGTTTAATTCAGCACTGGTAAATTTAATGCAACATAATATGCACTAAAATGAGACATTAAGTGATGAATAGTAGAATAAAATATAATCACATAAAGAAATTTGTGGATAGCACTCAAGGCCAGATGGTTAAAGCCACTGTTCATTTCAAAATAGTGACTGACTGATGAGTAAAAAGTGTAAGGGGAATACACTACAATTGCAAACAGTATGGTAAATACTGCTTAGATACTGGATTTATTTAACACTTGATTTTCTTTTTTTTTTTTTTTTTTTTTGAGTGGGTATAGCAAATTTTTGAGAAAGATACTGGAAAGAGTGATAGATATTAGATCTGATACTCATCTATCCCCAAGCAGAGTCCTTCCTCGTCTCCCCAGACTGTCTTTCCTGAAGAGCCTAGATCCTTCCGTTTCAACACTCCAGTAATAGAGTGTGTCCCACCACAAGTCTGTGATGCCAATGAGATCATAGCTTCATTGTCTTGGTTGTTGTCTGCATTTGGCAGACAATAAGATGTGAGGCAAGGTAGCGGTGAGACTGCAGATATGGTCTGCAACGAGGCCGTGGAGGCCGCGGGGCTGCTCTGGGGTGATCATAGCAGTTCCATCTGTTTCTAGCCAGCTCCAGCACAGTCAGGTGCAGGACGCAGCCAAGCCCGTCAGCTGTGGGTGAGGCACCTCTTCTTGAATGGACTTAAGGCAGAAAACTGGTTTTAATATTTGTCTTAATTTCTCACTGCTGAGATCTAATTTATTTGGGGAAAAAAAATAAATTACCAATGTAAAATATGTTTTGCATCAGGTATTAAATGATAAACAATGTTTCAGTCTTTAACTTGACCCACAGTTCTCTTGTCCCACCAGGAAGAGGGAATGAGGGAGCAGCTGGGTGGGAGTTTGGCTGTTTGCCATGGCTAAACCATCACAGGTATGCATGCTGTTTAGTGTGTTAAGCCCACACACACAAGTGAAACATTTGTGGTTTTTATTTATAGCTTTCAATGGAGGCTGCTGGTGCCTGTATCAGTTCCATTGACACTTTTTGCAGTTTGTTTCCCAAACATAGAATATCTCTGGGTTATTATTTCATGAAATGGTGGGTTTTTTTTTTTTTGAGAACTGGACTGCAGAGGTAGTTCAGAAAAATATAGTTCTTCAATAGCTTCTTCCAGAGACCTATATCCTATATCCAACATGTAGTGCAGTTTCTGTTTTTTGTTTCACCAGAAACATGAATTGTAGAGTTAGTGGTGGTTACCAGTGAAACTGCTGCTTCTGCGGTCTGTGCTGAGGTTAAATGTTAAATGTTAAGACTTCTGCCTATACTGTTGAGAAACTGCTCTGTGCCCTGTCTGTATTTCTGTTAGCTGAAAGTGCCAATTCCTGTATGGTGCCTTTGCAGTATTAATGAGTAGATCACTAGTACTGACATTCTGCATGCTCAGTTTGTACAGAAAACAAACTGGGAATTGTCCTCTGACAAATGAAAAGAAGAAAATGTTTCCTTCACGTCATGCCCTAGCCAGCTTTGTGAGGCTCAGCAGTATTTTCTACTTGAGAAACCACTGAAGGATACTGAAATTATTTAGACTTTAAATGGTTTGGAACTGCCTGCACATCATAAAAGCAAACACTGTAAATGTTGTACCAATAGCGTTTTCTTTTAGCCGTTTTTATACAGGTTTATTTCAATCCATATGTACGGATACTTTGCTCCATTTGCATGTAATACTATAGATGTTCACAGGTATCTGAGAGAATCACTCTCACACTCAGTATCAAACTGGGAACATGAAATGCACCTTAAAGTTTATTCTGCAACAGAAAGAGAAATTTTCTTGTAGTTGCTCAGCAAATGTAAGTGAGCCTATTATATACAGACATAAAAATATTTGTAAAAAATAATAATATATAATCACATATAGATGTCTAAATTGTCTAAGTATGAACAAATCTAGATATGAATAATGATACAAGTATGTATTTGTATGTGTCTATATACGTATAATTACATAAATGTGTGTGCATAGATTTCTGAGTATGCTTACATACATATGGAAATACATATATTTGCATACACGTTCAAGTCACGTATATAGATATGTATCTATTTGATGTATAAGTTGCTGTTTATCATGTACACTTAAGATTGCTCTTTTGCCATGAAAATGACATAATCTTTCATACTCCTAGGACAAAAGAGAGTGTAGTTCTCACATTCTTTGTGACTTTTTGGGGGGGCCTATTTCTCCTTCTTTTTTATTTCACACACCCCACCACCTGCCCCCAATAGATACTTTAAGAACAATTGAACATGATTGTACTATAAAATAGCTCCCAGATCTGAGGTGGTATTTTGTTTATCACCAAGCCTGGAGAGATAAGGTTTTCCAGATTATATCAATGTCTAGATAATGTGCATTTGGATGGGAGAAATGAAGTAATTTCATGTTAGAGGGCATGTTACATTATTCAGTGATATTGCTACTCAGATTGAAATCATAGATTGGTTCAGAAATGTTGTTTTCTTCTATAGCACTACAAAAGCAGAAACACCTGCAGCATTAAAGCCATTGTGCCACATATATGCATGTGCCACAAGAATCTGAACAGCTTTCTTTTACAGAACTACTTTTCCAACATAGATTAAAATTATTTAGTAAATATGTAGCAAAGGATGACTTGAAATCCAAATCCCATTAGGATTTATTCTGACCTATTTAATAGCTGGAAACTCATGTCCTTCTCCAAAAGTCCACTGGACATTGAAAAACATACATAATTGCTTTTTCAAAAATTTTTCAAATGTTTCATCAAAGACATAATTTGAACAGCAATAAAATATGGGAACTATTTTAAAGTGTCCAGAAGCTGTAGTAAAAATACTGTGGTTTTGGATTATTTTACAGTGCAAGAGACAAAAGAAAGAAATTTATTATGGCTAGTAGTACAGACTTTTGATAGTATTTGCCTGTGCCATTAAATACTGTGGAGTGTATTTATTTACATAAATTAATTTCCTATAATTTTTTTAACCGATTTTGTAATTTTTTTTTTTTACCATAATTTGTTAAAGGAACGTAGGAATATTGTAAAATTTCTTTGGCTTTGTTATAAATATTCAGTCTTGAAATGCATGAGATTTTCATGTGGATTTAATTATGGATTTCTTTGAATCAGTTGCTCTGGCTTTAAAATCCAGGCAAAAGACTGCTGCTGAGATGCTTATGAAAGATACAGTATAGCCTATAGTCTGGACATGGCAAGGTGCAAACAAGTTGATATAGGAGCTTAGTTTGGTAGAAGTCCTATTTTCTGAGATGCTTAGAAAAAGAAGAGCCAAGTCCATTTCCAGGAGAAGAGGAACATACCCAATCAACTTCTGAGTATCCACTGACACTAGCACTGCATTCTTAATAATGGTGGCTGTGGTGAAGCCTCCATTTGGTGGTGCATGATTTTACTCTTGGAAGCCTTTGCAACATTGGTGATTCCAATGCAATAATTGATCATCCCTGCCATTATCCTTTCCTCCCCTTTACTATTACTTCTTTTTACAATTCTTTCCCACAGATCATCTCAATTCCTTAAGTTTCAACTCAGGCATGCTGGAAATAAGGACATTGACAGTCACAGAGCATGAAGTAAGACTAAATTAGTTTGGAGTATCATACATCATCTGACGTTCCCTGACTATGGTGAAATCGATAGCCTGAGAAAAAGACATATCAGGACAAATACTAGCTGTTGTAATTATGCAAGTTTGCCCTGTAGCATGGCCTTGTAGCAGTAAATGATGCACTGTAATGTAGCGCATGGGAAGTGTGGGGCTGTGTCTGTACAGTACCTAAGGCAGGGAAGACTATGGGAGATTATATCACAGTGCCCTTGATATGTCTTTTCATATTCAACTGACTCTGTTGCTCTATGTAGGAAAGACAGGGTTCTCAGGAAACTAGATGACTCTGTGGTAGCTCCTGTCCTCATTTACACCATTATTCACCTTGACAGTTCATTGTTTAGTTTATGTTCTGTAAGTGCATTCCATTTCTGAGCTGTGGAAGAAAGAATTGTGTGATTTCTCACAATCTCGTTTTTGAACATTTTCTTCTCTCTAGGTTAAGCTCACTAGAAGTACTTTCATGTCTTTCCAGTTTAGTTGAACATTCCAAAGCTGGATATGTCAGACAGATTTAAAACCATCCAATGTAAATGTTACAGTGTGGGGAGCCCAGGGTGGGAAATGCCACCCAGAGTAAAGCAGAGTATGTCCTAAGAAATAACTGCTCTGTTTTGGAGCACTGAACTGGACTCAGCAGTGCTAAGAAAAGAGTTTGCTTTTGTCTGATAGATGACTAAAAGGATCTCAGAAGGCAGGTTTTGAGCATCGGCTTTGAATATGGGAAACCATGAAGAAACATTTTGATTCTCCATCTTCAGGATACCATGTATAGGTCCTTGGGGTTTTTTGCCCTGCAGGTGATGGGGAAAAGCAGACTCATCCAAATTAATTTTGGAAAAGCTTAAAGCTATTTTCTTCATACAACAGGAAAGCCATTAGCTGAAATTGCTGGGGTGAATGAAAATTTTCAGTCTGCACTGGCTTGGAGAGGTACCAGGAGGATTGCTGCCACTGAACTTCGTGTTGCCTCTAGGCAGGTAACTACCTGGAGTTCAGTAGATGGCTTTCTGGAGGAAAGAATGTTTAGCTGTGCTGGTGGTGGAGTAGTGCCTGAAGAAAATAACAAGCAATAAAAGCTTCCACTTTGTGTGTAAGTGTAAGAATTATAATTGGAAACTCAAAGGATAGGAAACTTTTCTGAATAATTCTCTCAGTCTTTACACAATAATGGTATCATTTACTCTTCCTTATTAAAAACCCTTTTCTGGTAAGTAACACATCCCTTTCGTATGAAAGGTGCTTTGAGCAGGAATTTTAGGTTAGTAAACCCCTAGAATTTAGTTTACAGACAAATTTAATATCTTCTTTAACCCAGAAAAGATAATGTCTGGATGCTTGCTTGCTTCCTCCTTCCTTTGCAGGACTGTGTTGTGCTTTAGTAGTTGGTTTACAGGAAGAAACTCTAGGTTCAGAAGAAAATTACTACTTTTTGTTTTTTTGAGATGGGTTGACAAGATATGGCCGTTCAAGATTTTAAGTCCATGGGTTAAGAAATAAACCAGGTCAAAGAGTTGTAATTCTCTTTATTTGATAAATACATTTATTTCTAAGAAAGCAGCAGAACCTATTCAGAAATATGCCAGTGGAAGAACTTTGATATATAAATCTAAAACCACTATGGAAATGATGAAATAAAGTACTTGTGCATAACTTTTTGCAACTTGTCTAACAAAGGAAAACAGTATAAGAAACACTAATGCTAATTATTTTCTGAATATGTTTCCTGGACTGTGTTGCTGTCAGGCACTGACAATAAACGTCAGGGTCTGGACCTGAACAAGTGTCTGCCTTTCTATGTTTCTCTGTTATCTCCCTGAAGCTATTTTCTTTCAGTGCTTCGGTGCAGGTGATAGGGAAATGAGGGGGAGATGAATCAGGAATTGTTATTACCATTAGCTGGTGTGGAGGAGACAATAAGAGCTGCACTACTGGGCAAGATTTCATTTTCCTTGATCCCTCCTGTGTGTATTGTCTTCTTGGTATAGCACCAGCAGAAATAGTCCATCCCATCCAACCTTGAGCATTCCGTGACACGGAGAGATTTATCTCAGAGCAAGCAGATCACCTGATCAATTTCATACTGCCTTCAGCTGCAGCTCCTGAGCTCAGTCTGTTTATAAGGATTTCAAATCAAATTGTCATCACCTGCTAGAAATCATAGCAATAGGTATCTTTGGTGAAACCTTAGATTTACCTACATTTTGTTTTACTGTCATTAAAAATTCTTTCCTGTATCATCTCACAAACATAATGTCTAGTAAAAATTTTTAGGAACTAATCGCTGGCATTTTCAAAAGCAAATTTCTTGCTCATACTACAGAAACTTCACCCTTGGGAGCCATTTTGGTATAGATTTCTGGAGAGGAGTTATGCCTCTAAATACAAAAAATACCAAGATATGAAGGCTGAGTTCAAATCCAATCTTCACCTCACTTCCTCTAGATAACAGAGAGATGTAGATCCAAGGCTAAAACTTTCATTGTAATGACAAAATGTCATCTAGGGTAATAGGATGTCTCCCCAGACTGCATCTGCATCAGCAATTTTTAATGTATCGAGGCCAAAAATTATATAGCAACTAAAACATTCCTGTGGGTTAATGGCTTTATGGATTTTGACTATAAAAATATTTATATACTACATAATTTTTGCCTTTGCCGGAGGAAGAATTTTTTAAGCAAGTGTGGAAAACTACTAGATTGGCCAGAGAAGATCAAAATTCTGGACCTTATGGCTTAGCTGGATCTTGATAATGACTGTGTTACAGCAATTTAGAAAAGATCCATATTATATAAATACAACCTCATTTTATTACTATATGCATATTGTAGCACCGACAAATTGCCAGAACTGTATCTACGGCACAAGAAGAATGGAGACATACAAAATAATATGAAGTTCCCATATTAAAGAGCTTACCATTTAAAAGGCCAATAGGAGAAGATAAAGCTGGCTAGGGAGGGAATATAAGAGGTGTGTCTGTGGCAGGTTTGTAAAGCATTAAGACATTTCATCTTAATGAGGCTGAGAGAGGCTGAGAAAGTTGGGGCTGTTCAACCTGGAGAAGAGAAGGCTGCGTGAAGACCTTGTAGCAGCCTTCCAGTATCTGAAGGGGGGCTATAGGGAAGCTGGGGATGGACTCTTCATTAGGGACTGTAGCGATAGGACAAAGAGTAAAGTGTTAAAAATTAAACAGGGGAAGTTTGAATTGGATAAGGAAGAAATTGTTTACTGGAAGAGTGGTGAGGCACTGGAGTGGGTTGCCCACAGAATTTGTGAATGCTCCATCCCTGGCAGTGTTCAACTCTGCCAGGTTGGGCAGAGCCTTGGGTGACATGGTTTACTGTGAGGTGTCACTGCCTATGGCAGGGGGGTTGGAACTAGATGATCATAAGGTCCTTTCCAGCCCTAACTATTCTATGATTGTATGGTTCACCACAGCCATCAGCAAAAGGTTGTTAATTGTTAACTGTAGTGAGTAATACTTCATTTGCATTTCCCAATGAGATATCCCCTGCATACACATATGAGTAAAATAATCTTAATCTGCTGCACTGGTCATTTTTGGAAAAGCGTTATGAGTATAGTAAAAGTTCAGCACAATCCAGGACATTGATTATTCACTTGTTGTATTTGATCCCAGGCAGCAGTCAGCAATAGTATCTTCAGGATAAATGCCAAGCTGTCCTCCTCTCCCTTCTGCACTGAGGAAGTATAAAAATTGTCTCACTCCGAAGGGAAACATTTTAAATTGACACATTGAGCTGTCTGCAAGAGTCTGAAAAGATACTTAGCAGGACTTACATATAAAAGAGTGGTGGGACTGTCAGAGTTCTCAGCACTGTCTTAAATCTTTGCCCATTTAAACCGATAATAAAACACCTTTTAACTTCAAGAAGATCTGCAGGTTGAGGCAGTGGCATATATTTATGCAGTGCTTTCCTGGCAGAATGCAGGAGAGGGGAGTGTCAGAAAGGGGTACCATCCACCAGTTCTCCCAGTGTTACTTTGATGACTTGCGTGCCTTCTGTCTGTCTGGTCCTGTCCTACCTCTGCTGATGTAGGTGTCCATGCAGGTAGACACCGTGATGTTCTGTGCAGGAAAAGGAATGCTTCAGCCTCAGTTCACTTGCAGAAATGGGATCTTGATAACTTTGGGGGAGAGTAGAGGGCGATGTAGCTGAAGGAGGAAACGCAAAACCAACAGGGTTAAGAGAAAGACAGACGTGAGCCCTTGTCCCTTCAGTTTTCAGTACTGTTTCTATATTGCCATTTTTTAAAACAGTGTTTTGTCTTCTTATAACTTACTTTTATTTTTCCCTTGTATTACTGTGGGAATAAAACCAGTTAAAAATAAATAAAAATTACTTTTGTTTTCTAGCAGTCATAGCACAGGGGAGCCACATTTAAGAACCAGCAGGGCTGTAAAGCAACATAACATGAGCACAGTCTCTGCTCATGATAATTTACAGTACAAATAGGCATAACTGGTGCTTAATGACATGGGTCACAGAACCACATAGACTTGACATATCTTTCTGCAAATTAAAAAACTCCTATGCTGAAAAACTAAAATCATTATCATAATCTAGTATAACCAGTTGGATCATGGGCAGTACACAGCATGGCATTTCCAAGGTAAGAAACCTCCCAAATTTCTGTGGATAATATGTTTTAATGCTTAATAGTTTTCTTGCATTGAGTCTGACCTTTCTTTCAAGTCCAAATGTTTTCCATCTCTTTTTTCAGCACCTGAGTGTTGACTCCCACTTGAGCAAGGAGTCAGCTACTGCAAATGGGATTTTGTCATGGAAGACAGTTATTCATTTTTCATTCAACTTTCCTACAGATGAATCATAGAATAGTTAGGGTTGGAAAGGACTTTAAGATCCACAGTGCAATACAGAGAGCAAGGGCAAGTTATTTAGGAATTATAGAGTCTTGCCCTGTCTGAGCTCTGTCCCACTGAACTGGAGCAGTGACCAAGATAGCTGATGTACACCTAGCTCAGTAGTGTGGGCTAGCAAGTGCTTGGACTGCAGGATAGACACTAGATACAACATCCTTCGAAGGTATTGAAGGGGGTAAGTAAATGGTCTTGACCAGTACCACTTCCAGCAAGAGCTCCAGTCTCTCATGCCTAAGGTTTACAGAATAAATCATACTCTTCTGTCACATAAAATTATGAAACATCTATGAAACATCCACAGCTCCTGGGAGCATATGGTGAGCATAAGGCAAGCAGAACAACTGTCCTCACCAAACAAAAGCAGCTTCATAGCACCTGAGCAAGTTGAACAGGTCTCCTGAGAGCAGCAAGGTTCAGTCAAGTGTTCAGTGATCACCAGTCAATCCCACAGTGACAAATCAGGTTCAAAGCTGAGCCAGGAGGTCAAATCATCACCTCAGTGTCAAGGTCAGTGAGGTAGGCTCCTTGGCACATACATACCTACAACAAGCTAAAGGCAGAATCAAGCTCTGAAGCCTAAACACGGACCCTGAGCAAAGGGAAGTGGCCCCGGTGAAACTTCTCTCAGCTCTTTTAAGCCTCAGCTGTCTGGCCCCAGGCATCAGAACTGGGTTGGAGCACAGACAAACAAGCTTTCAGAGCCTGCACTTTAGGGCCCTGACACTCACCTTATGAACCCAAAGAGACAAATAAAAGGCTAAAAAATGAAATCATTCTACACCAGACAAAGATTCTTAGAAACAAACTTTCCTAAGATGACAGTTTAGGATTACACAACACTGGAGATCATGAACACCTCCCCTGCCCTGCATATCATCACTCAGAATTTTGTGCACTACACACTAACTCAAAAGACGTTAGGCCTCAGGAAGCCTTTTGATAATCTGAAGGTCTTCTGATTGCCTTGTTTCCACTGTTCCATATAATTCACAGTAGTAGCCTAAGAAACAGTGTACTTAAAATATTGATTCCACGATTAAAGCTTATATTTACGCGGTCTTATATGTGAGACAGGTAGTGACAAAACATGGTACATGTCTTAAATATTCTGAGGTCCTACTGATTGAGGCTACAGTTCCTATAGGCAATCACTTAAATCAGCAAGCAAGTAGCTAGGAATAGCTATATAATGCAGCGAACAACATGAGCTAAACTTTTAGATTTTTGTTTTAAAAAACAATTTTTGCATAGAGTGAAAATCTTTCTTATCGTCCTGTACCTCTGCTGTGTTTTCTCATTAAGGACAGATTTTAGGAACAAAACTTCTTTGTATTTGATGAGTTTTGACATCTGTGCTAGATAAGGATCCAGCATTTAATTCTTCCTCAGTGTTCCCTTCTTTCTTGCACGTTTTAAGATATTTTATTTCCACAGTTTCAGCTTCAGCCCACTGCAAAGACACATACATCCTCCCTTGTTCTGGGCTGTTTGATATATAGAGAATTTAATTTATGTTTCTTTCTCTTGTCTCTAATGGACTGAAAAACAGTAAATGTTCTGACATTAATTATGTTGTTTAATATTTCATATTCTTTATTCAGAAAAATCTACTCTTATATGCTATTTTTCAGCTTGTCTAGTTCATCTCTTGGGCACGTGCCACTTTAAACCTAGGATCACTACACTTTTCCATCACTTTTTAAAGGTAAAGTGATTGCACATACACACAAACAAAAGAAAGGTGTTACTAAACATTTTTATAAATACAAACCACTGGTACCATTTTATAGATCTCTTGCCTAAACCACAAGGAATTAATTGAAGTTGGTGCCATTAAGCTGTATTTGCATCAGTGTAAAATAGAAGAATTTAGATTGAAAGAAGGACAAGAATTGAGGTGTGTAGAGACAAAATTAGGGAATGTATCAGGAAATCAGCCTGAACAGCAGCTGATATGGCTGCATGCATTAAGCCATCTCTGTTCTCTTGCTTCTAATGCAATTTAGTATTATGTACAACTGTGCATTTGTGTACGAGAATTTCAATTTGATGTTTCTGGTTTGTATTTTTATCAGATGAACAAACCTACAGTTCTATACTATCTCTTTTTACCTGATGGCTGTGATGAAAGGGAAGCATATTAATAATATTAGAAAATATTATTATTTACATTTGAAAAAAATGTAACAAATATACAAGGTATTGGATTGCCCTATATCACAAAGGATAAGATAAGGATCATCACTGAATCTATGTGAGACATGTCTATGTTCATTAATAAATTTCCAAAAGAAGTGATTAGTTGTACTTGTTCAGTGTTTTGAAATTCTTCTTCTAAAGTAAGGTCGTTGAAACATCTGGGATGAATATTCAACCATGACATTATTAGAGCTACACAAGATGCCTAGAAATCCAGTGGTCAAAGTGGTAACATTGCATTAATGCTGATTAGCAGTTGAATTGCAGAAAGGCATATTGAGGAAACCCTTTTAGACTGAATTAATTAAAATTGCAGGCACAATTAGATTACAAAAGACAATGAGCTCGAAATTCAGCTGGTACAAATTACTACAGCATCATTGAAATCAAAACCTAGTTCAGTGGCTGCTGGAGGACTTCCATATCCTGACTCCAAAGTGTTTTACAGAATTTGTTGTGTGCCATACATAATAAGCTGTCATAGAAGGATTTCTATTTGTTGCAATGTCATAGAGGTGATTCTCTTTCAGGTTTTAAAAACCTGAATGTCACTAGAATGGCACTAAGAATTCCCTATGGAAGCTCTGCCATAGTTGCTATTTGGGATATGAAATTATGCACTAGGTTGGGTAGATGGGCATTTGTGGGGTCAAGCTCCAAAGTCTTTGTCCCTCAAATTATGTTTTATCTATCTTTTCATTTCACTTCTCAACAATCTATGAAGGGAGATGTGAATATTTTTTGCCTCTCAGGCAAGGAAGATTTCTACATCTTTGTGTAGAGAAAAAACAGATAAGTATAGTTTTTTTTTTTTTTTTTTACCGTATTTGATTTTATTAAAAAACAACAACAAAAAGCAAACAAAAGTCATAGCATTTTGTTAAGAAAACCGTTGAGAGTACAAAAGATATAAACTGCTTTTCTGTTTAAATTTTTTCTATAAGACTAACATAAATTATTTTCAGATTTATGCATTGATAAAGAAAGGTCGTTAGCTTGTAAGCACATTGTCTAAACATTGGAGTAAAATTACATTCTCAGGCTGTGATACAATTGAAAAGAGTGGTGGAATTCCTCTATCATTATGTACTTTTTAGGGCAGATCCCTTCCCTACTCAATCAACTTAGTCAAGAAGAGACCTATTCCACTCTTGTCTGAGGGAAATTGACATGCACATGTCCTGTAATCAGTTTCTTTTAGAAAGAAGGAAAACTGGACAATTTACAAAAAAGACAGTTAGTTGGACTCTAAACAATGAAGAACAGAGTTACCACAGCAGATTAAGTCCATGTTGCAGAAATACTGCTACTACTTCTGTGATATGCTTCCCTGTCAGTAGCTTTAGGTAGACTTCTAAAAAGTATCTTTATAGGTTACAAACATGTTCCTTTTTCTTTCTCCTTTTCTTTTTATTTTCCTTTCTCTTCCTCATTTCCGTTTCCTTTTCTTTTTTATGTTTTTCCTTTTCAATTTTCATTTCCTCCAAATACCTCCTGAATGTGTTCTGATAGCAGTCAAGGTTGCATTAACTGACCATAAGTTTGTACTTCCACTGAAATTGGATGGACAATTCTCTCTGCAGTGTTCTCAAGTCTTTCATTTGTTCTCACTTTCTGCTTTTATAGACTGGAAATGGTCCAAAGGAGGGCCACAAAGATGATGAAAGAGATGGAGAACCTGTCTTGTAAAGGAAGACTGAAGTAGTTAGGTCTTTTCTCCCTTACCCTGGTTCCAGCTGAGATCATTTTCTTCCTAGTAGCTGGTGTTTTGGCTTTAGTCTGAGAATAACACTAACAACATACTGATGTTTTAGAGGTTGCTCAGTAGTCCTTACCCCAACTGAGGGTACCTCATCATGATATTGTAGCATATATTGGGCAGCTACAAAGAGGATGGAGAATCTTTCTTCACAAGGAGTCACACATAGCAGACAAGGAGCAAGTTGCACTGGGAAGGGATTCATCTCAACATAAGAAAGAATTTTTTTACAGTAAGAACAAACATTCATCGGAACAACCTCCCCAGAGACGTGGTAGAGTCCCCATTGCTGCAGGTTTTCAAGATGCATTTGTACAGGGTGCTAGGAAATTTCACCTAGTGTCCCTCCCTTTCCTGCAAAAACTTGGGCCAGGTAATCTTTCCAGTTCCCTTCCCACCTGTGCTGTTCTGTGATTCTTATTAAAGTCAATTGCATTCACCATTCAATTTGCCCAGGTTATTTTTCAGTTATATTAGTTCTTTGCATTGCTAAGCACACAGCTGTGTTAACCCCACACAGCTGTGTTTGGAACAGGCTGCCCAGGGAGGTTGTGGAATCTCCTTCTTTGGAGACATTCAAAACCCGCCTGGACACGTTCCTGTGTAACCTTATCTAGGTGTTCCTGCTCCGGCAGGGGGATTGGACTAGATGATTTTTTGAGGTCCCTTCCAATCTCTAACATACTGTGATGCTGTGAACCCTAGTGCAGATGCAATGCATAGAAGAGATGAAAAAGAGCATCTGAATGTAGAAAAACCTTTTTTTTTTTTTTTTATTTTTTTTTTTATGAGGTGTATGTAGCCACAACCTCAGCAGTGTTCATCTTTCAGAATTGGTTTGTCCTTCAGCCTACTATGAGTCAGGTATGAGATTTAAGGGAAATTTCCCCTTGGCTTGTTGTGCTGCTTTATGACTTTGCTCTTTTACAGGTTTTTGTTGTCTTTTAGTTAAGCTGCACTGGATTCAGTGTGAATTGACGTAGCTACAGTCAGAATTACTGTTAATTCTCTAGATATGAACATGTGGGAATTCCTAATATTTAATAGTTCAGAAGAAGTTTTGCTGATAGTTGGACATTGGTGAATTTAGGTAGGAAGACTTCTAGCAAATAAGATGTGAGGATGAAGAAAACAGAATATTGGTGAACAGTACCACTGTTTTAATAATGAATGGAAGCCTCAACATTTGTTGGTAAGAGATATGCATACACAGGCTCAGACATCACTTTTTATTCATGAAATAATGTTCTCTTTCAGCTGTTAGATAGAATTCAGAGCACTGTGAAAGCAAGGTAGATCTCAAAATTACCTGTATTTTTGTGTAGATGGCATGCCTTCAAAAGCTTATGGGGCTTAAAAAGACGTTTGTTGTATTGTAGAAACATATAGCTCTGACTTTGTGATTATTTTGTGTTACAGCAAAATCAGGGCTTGCTTATGAAGGCATTTACCATAAATACTGGTATCCTTGACAGCACCAGAATCCAATAAGTTACTCTGTAATGAGCTACTTTTCTCCACAACTTGTATGATTATATGATAATAAAATTTTACAGGGGCAACTTTTGGAAAATATTTTAGGTGTTACTATATGTCAAATTTGTGTTGTCACTGTAAAATATGGTATTACAATTCATATTAAAGTATCTCAACTTGCTACCAGGCATATAGCACGAAATAGCTAAACTGGTGTAAAATCTCCTTTCTTTTTCTGTATTTAATTATATTTTCTTCAATATAGCCAAAATGATGTCTTAACAGTCATTAATTAGAGCAATGGACATTAACATAATATGTATCCACACTATGCCAAGCTTTACCAAGGGTATTTCTTTCATACAGCTATATCTCCATTTAGATAACATGAAAATACAGTTAATCAAAGAAGGAGAGGTAGGTGAGGATGTGGTGCAAGGCCCACCTACAAGGCCACATAGGAAAAAGCAGTCGACTTCACACTTCAAGACTGCCTCTGGTAAGAAAGAAAGAAGGGTCATTGTAGTAGGTGATTCCATTCTGAAAGGAACAGAGGGCCCGATATGCAGAGTTGACCCTCATCATAGGGAAGTGTGTAGTCTGCCTGGAGCCCGGATCAGGGATATCACCAGGGCGCTCCCCAACCTGGTGCGTCCGACAGACTACTACCCGCTGCTGGTCTTCCAGACGGGTGAGGGGGAAGTTGCTTCCCGCAGTCTGAGGGAGATAAAGAAAGACTACAGGGCCTTGGGGCGGATGGTGAAAGACTCTGGGGCTCAGGTGATCTTCTCTTCACTCCTTCCATCTTCTGTTGATGATGTGGGACTGAATGGGAAAATTCAGTCCATAAACAATTGGCTTCGAGGCTGGTGCTGCAGGCAGGGCTTTGGATTCTTTGATAACGGCTGGTTTTATAGGGCACCGGCCTGGACATTGGCATGTGGGAAAGGTTTATCGCACAGAGGCAAAAGGATGCTGGGGCACGAATTAGCAGGGCTCATTTGGAGAGCTTTAAACTAGATTCGAAGGGGGATGGGGTTGTAGCTGGGCTTGCCTCAGTGGGACAGCGCTCCAGAATTGATGAAGACTGGGAGGCCTCCTGTAATCCTAGGGTGAAATCGGTGTGCTCAGCTTGCTCCCTGAAATGTCTGTACACCAATGCGCGCAGCATGGGAAATAAGCAGGAGGAGCTAGAAACCTGTGTTAAGTCAGGAGATTATGACCTGGTGGCAATTACAGAGACGTGGTGGGACAGCTCACATGACTGGAATATAGTCATGGAGGGCTATGTCCTTTTCAGGAAAGACAGGCCAGCCAGGCGGGGTGGTGGGGTTGCTCTTTATGTGTCAGAGCAGCTACAATGCGTTGAGTTCTGTCCAGGGACAGATGATGAGC
Organism: Neopsephotus bourkii; assembly: GCF_033783945.1. Classification (NCBI taxonomy): domain Eukaryota; kingdom Metazoa; phylum Chordata; class Aves; order Psittaciformes; family Psittacidae; genus Neopsephotus; species Neopsephotus bourkii. Next base: position 638,894 of record NW_026902006.1, read on the forward strand.
GAGTTGAGAGTCTGTGGGTGAGAATTAAGGGGCAGGCTGGCAGGGGCGATACTGTTGTGGGGGTCTGTTACAGGCCACCGGATCAGGGTGAGGAAGTTGACGAGGCCTTCTACAGGCAGCTGAGAGCGGCCTCACAGTCACAGGCCGTGGTGGTCGTGGGGGATTTTAACTTCCCTGATGTTTGCTGGAAGGACTACTCAGCAACCCAGCCGCAGTCCAGGAGGTTCCTCCACTGTATGTATGATAACTTCCTCATGCAAATGGTGGATGAGCCAACCAGGAGAGGAGTGCTGCTGGATCTCATCCTCACTAACAAGGAGGGTCTGGTTGAAGGAGTGAAGGTTGAGGGCTGCCTTGGTTGCAGCGACCACGAGATGGTGGAATTCAGGATCTTGTGTGGTAGGGTCAGTAGAATAGCAAGTAGAATCGCAACCCTGGACTTTAGCAGGGCAAACTTTGGCCTCTTCAAGCAATTGCTAGGGGAAATCCCGTGGGCTAGGCTGCTTGAAGGTAAAGGGGCCCAAGATAGTTGGTTGACGTTCAAGGACTGCTTTTTCCGAGCTCAAGATCAGAGCATCCCGACACGTAGGAAGTCAAGGAAGAGGGTCAGGAGACCTGCGTGGCTAAATAGGGAATTGCTGGGTATGCTCAAGTGGAAGAGGAGAGTTTACAGGTCATGGAAGGAAGGGCTGGCCACTTGGGAAGAATATAAGGCTGCTGCTAGAGGATGTAGGAAAGCTGCTAGGATGACTAAGGCCTCCTTGGAATTAAAGCTGGCGAGAGGGGTCAAGGACAGCAGAAAGAGCTTTTTCAAATACATGGCAGATAAAACTAACACCAGAGGCAATGTAGGCCCGCTGATGAACGGGATGGGTGCCCTGGTGACAGAAGATACAGAGATGGCAGAGTTACTGAATGCCTTCTTTGTCTCTGTCTACTCTGCCAGAGGCAGTCCTGAAGAGCCCTGTACCGCTGAGACCTCAGATGAAGATAGGTCAACGGAGCGGTCTGCCTTAGTCGATGAGGAATGGGTTAGAGACCAGTTGAGCAATCTGGACATCCATAAATCCATGGGTCCAGATGGGATGCACCCGTGGGTGCTGAGGGAACTGGCGGAGGTCACTGCTAGACCGCTCTCCATCATCTTTACCAAGTCTTGGGAAACGGGAGAGGTGCCTGAGGACTGGGGGAAAGCAAATGTCACTCCAATCTTCAAAAAGGGCAAGAAGGAGGACCTGGGTAACTATAGACCGGTTAGCCTCACCTCCATTCCTGGGAAAGTAATAGAACACCTCGTCCTTGATGCCGTCTTAAGGCATATCAAGGATAAGAGGGTTATGAGGAGCAGTCAACATGGCTTCACCAAGGGGAAGTCATGCTTGACCAATCTCATAGCCTGTTATGAGGAAATAACACGGTGGATGGATGATGGCAGAGCGGTGGATGTGGTCTACCTTCACTTCAGCAAAGCGTTTGACACAGTCTCCCACAGCATCCTTGCAGCTAAATTGAGGAAGTGTGGTCTGGATGATCGGGTAGTGAGGTGGACTGTGAACTGGCTGAAGGAGAGAAGCCAGAGAGTTGTAGTCTATGGGGTGGAGTCTGGTTGGAGGCCTGTATCTAGTGGAGTGCCTCAAGGGTCGGTACTGGGACCAGTATTATTTAATATATTCATCAATGATTTAGATGAGGGAATTGAGTGTACTATCAGCAAGTTTGCTGATGACACTAAGCTGGGAGAGGTGGCCGACACGCCAGAAGGCTGTGCTGCCATCCAGAGGGACCTGGACAGGCTGGAGAGTTGAGCAGGGAGTAACTTGATGAAATATAACAAGGGAAAGCGTAGAGTCCTGCATCTGGGCAGGAACAACCCCAGGTTCCAGTATAGATTGGGGAACGACCTGTTAGAGAGCAGTGTAGGGGAGAGGGACCTGGGGGTCCTGGTGGACGACAGGGTGACCATGAGCCGACACTGTGCCCCTGTGGCCAAGAAGGCCAATGGCACCCTGGGGTGTATTGGAAGGGGGGTGGTTAGTAGGTCGAGAGAGGTCCTCCTTCCCCTCTACTCTGCCCTGGTGAGACCTCATCTGGAATATTGTGTCCAGTTCTGGGCCCCTCAGTTTAAGAAGGGCAGGGACCTGCTGGAGAGAGTCCAGCACAGGGCAACTAAGATGATTAAGGGAGTGGAGCATCTCCCTTATGAGGAAAGACTGAGGGAGCTGGGTGTTATAGTTTGGAGAAGAGGAGACTGAGGGGTGACCTTATTACTGCATATAAATATATAAAGGGGGAGTGTCACGAGGATGGAGCCAGGCTCTTCTCAGTGGCAAACAATGATAGGACAAGGGGCAATGGGTACAAACTAGAACACAAGAGGTTCCACTTAAACTTGAGAAGAAACTTCTTCTCAGTGAGGGTGACAGAACACTGGAACAGGCTGCCCAGGGAGGTTGTGGAGTCTCCTTCTCTGGAGACATTCAAAACCTGCCTGGACACGTTCCTGTGTAACCTTATCTAGGTGTTCCTGCTCCGGCAGGGGGATTGGACTAGATGATCTTTTGAGGTCCCTTCCAATCTCTAACATACTGTGATACATAAATATGGCCTCTAGGACATGATGAATTTGGTACATCACTAATTTTCTTCAGTATCAGCATTTCCAAGCTCAACAAGTAAAATAACACAGAGGAAGAGATCTTGATGATAAAGAAATAAGAATGGTCACTGCTGAGGAAGAGAAATTGCGTACCTTCTTATAAAAGGGCAATAATATTGAGGTGAAAATGATAAAGAAAAATGTGGCCAATTTGTTCTTCAGATCTGGATACCATTCAGACATTCCCTTGATAGATTCGTGTTTTTTCATAGTTAGTATGAAAGAGATGCATACCCATCTGGGCTTTAAAGAAGAGATAAGTGCTTATGGTCCATATATTTGAGGGAACATAACTATACATAGGAATGGAACCAGCCCTTTTCAGGTATTTGTACTGCCTCTGTCATCTGGTGTTCCAGTGTGATCCACTACCTAGCCTACACCATTTCCAGTTCTTGTAGGATATGATCTTCTGTTAATAATCACCAGAACAATGATGAGGATGCCTTTTTATTAATTATACATTTAATGTTGGTTTTGTCAGTTCTTGTTGCTCAACCGATGAGACAAGAAAATGTTCATCTTAAGGTTGTCATTTACCATTGTCCACGAATGATCCACAACAATGCACTAAATAATATTTATATGATGCCTGCAGTCAGAAAGGGGTAAAGGAAGATGAGCTGTCTTTTACTTACAATTTAGATCTCGTGTGATCAGAAATAGAGATAAGTCATTATTTTGCTCAGAATGAGAATACATTTTGGTCTCAAAGAGCAGATAGTTTTGCTTAAAATGAAAACATTGCAGAACATTGTTGATAAAGGTGAAGAAGCTTTAGGAAACCTATTTTTTTTTAACAAATGGAGGGCAAGTCAAATTTCAGTGCAAAGAACAGGAGTAGAAGTCAATAGATTTTGTCTCAATTTGGGAGCCTATTATATAACTATGGTATTGGTTCATAGTTTGTTGTCTACATCTTACTTCAGTGTACTTATTAGAAAGAGACAGATCATCATTAAAACACTTAATTTCATTAATAGGAAAAAGAAAAGTGTCTGTGAAAATGTCTCGAGTTTGGGATGTGTATCTACAGAATATGTAATTTATCATGATAGTGTGATACCTGAAGTATGCTTATGCCCTTTAAAATGATGTGACTGAAAATGAAAAGCCTTAAGGCAGTTAGATCTGAATATAGAAACCCTTCCTAGCATTTACCATATCCCTTTGCTGTTATATTCGCCTTTCAAATGCTTCGCTAAGTCCCATGGTTCACTGTTTCACTCTTGTTGGGCATTGGTACAGGTCCTAGGGTCAGTGTCCTGGGGTTTTGCTGGGAGGGGTTTGATAGTAAAGATGGGGGTTTCCTACTTTTTGTTGAGAGTATAAAGACATTGATGCTGATAACATCTTCCTTCTTGGCCTTGGGCCTACTGGGTTTATTTTAATAGGTTTCTTAGCCAAGTCTTACCTACATGTTCCTTTTCCTCCACACTGGTTCCCAGTAATTCAGTTTTTCTGTTTTCTTTGTTGTCTCTAAAACTGTCTTTATACAACCAATGCAAGCCCATGTGCCTTAGCAACCCCTGATCAACTGCTGTGACCTGTGCTGGGACCTTCAACATCATCCTGTCTCCACAGCCTGCCACACCACATTTTACTGCACAGTCATGGGTGGTTCAATCCACACAAAATAACAACCTGCTGTGACCATAATCTGAAGAGAAACTACATCAAACTGAGGCTGTGCTTGCCTGCTTGCAAGACAGCTGCTGTCATGGCTAGGCATGCTATGATAGCTTAGGCTAGATATAGCCAGAAAAGTCTTGACATCATGCAGTGTTAGGCCAATACAAAAATAATGCTACTAGTAATGCTGAAACATAACATTTACTTGGCTGCAGGCATGGCACAGAAGGGCAATAACGCATGACTGAAGGGATTTAGGATTCATTAATCCTGCTGCTGTTGAATAACATGTTTTTTACTGTGCATTCAAAATAGATGTTGAAAGAACTCCCAAACCATTCTGAAAATTAGCTTTGCAATTTGTCTTCTCCCAGTCTCTTAGGGGGATTATCTTGATTACTTTTTTTTACCACCTCCAGCAACACTTGTGACACAGAAGATATGAAGCATAAACACAGGCCATGCAAGACTAAATATGACTGGCTGCCACGTCCATTACCCTCTTGATATCTTCCTTGAGGGCTTACACAGTTACCACTAAGTTCAGAAGCTCTATCAGATGACCACTTTTAATGCCTGACCAGGGGACCTCTAGAGACATCTGCTGTGATGCCAGTATCACAGGCTGCCCAGCAGCATGCAGAACTGTGAGTAGAAAGGAAGTCAGCATTACCCTGCTCTGCTCTGTCCTTTGCCAGTCTGGAGCAGCCACTGAAGAAGAGTCTCCAGGAGGTTTTTATGCAGCCAGGCTAGCAGTGCTCCTCAAGAAGGACTGGTACAGAATGTGTCAAGCTTTTATTTTTTGTTAAAACAGGGTGCATCTCCCTTTAGTTGCATGCAGAAACACACAGCAGATAGAGCTATCGGTAGCAACAGTGTGTGCTGCAGCTTGTGCTGGCTTTGTTTTGGACACAAATGTGTGTAAAAATGTACAATAGAATCAGATTTTGGGTTGACATGGTCCTCCCATATGAAGATCAGCTGAGAAAGTTGGGACTGTTCAGCCTGGAAAAGAGAAGGCTGCATGGAGACCTCTTAGCAGCCTTCCAGTGTCTGAAGGGGGCATATAGGGATGGTGGGGATGGACTCTTCATTAAGGACTATAGTGATAGGACAAGGGGTAATGGGTTAAAACTTAAACAGGGGAAGTTTAGATTGGATACAAGGAGGAAATTCTTTCCTGTTAGGATGGTGAGGCACTGGAATAGGTTGCCCAAGGAGGTTATGAATTCTCCATCCCTGGCAGTGTTCAAGGCCAGGCTGAATGAGGCCTTGGGTGATATGGTTTAGAGCGAGGTGTCCCTGGCCATGGCAGGGGAGTTGGAACTTGATGATCTTAAGGTCCTTTCCAACCCTAACTATTCTATGATTCTATGATTCTATGTTTGCAAGATGGCGCACTGCCAGGGTAAAGTGGCATCCCTGGACTCTGGATGAAGTTGTGATTTGTTCAATACTTCAATGAGAGAGTATTTTGGGAAGGGGGATGTAATCAACCCCTAATCCATATTCTATTCTTTGTGTCATTTCTATTGCTATTTCATAAAACTGCAGAAATCTTGATCAGCTTTGGCCCTGTAGAGTATTACTAATGCCAGTGAAAGTCACATAATTTACATAGAAAGCCACCTATTTTTTTGATATTTGAGAACTGAAAGAAAAGGCTTTTCCTTTCTTTTACTGATGACAGAAAAAAAGGGCAGGCTGCCCTCCTTGTGCCTATGTCTTCAACCGTTGCCTGAAAAATGGCTTTTGAAGCAGTACCCTATGTATCTGGGTGACCAGAATGGAGGTCCAGGAAGCTAGACAGATCTTTACTACTACATCTTTGAACTTCCATGCCAAATAGCTTTATACATTCTTAGAAATACATATTTAAAAATAATAAACAAAGGAGACACATATTGTATGTACGTGTCCTATCTTGAACATAACCACATTAGAATAATACACTAAATATCTGTTCTTTTTTTATGTCAGTTATCTATAAGGAAATAGCATGTAAATTTTAAATTCTTTGATCATAAATACTTTTCCTACTGGCAATAATTAGCATTGCTTACAGGGCTTCAGTTGCAAAAGTAAGACATTCAAAAGTCAAGCTATTTGATTATAATAGAAAACACGTTGCTTTTCTCAGGAGGCTTGTAGAGAGCTTGACATCAAAAAAATTTGCCTGAAGTCATCATCTATCATTATATGGATGATTTACTTTTTGCTCAAAAAACCCCCTTTTCTACTGAACAGCTCCAAATGATTATAACTCTTTTACATCGACAAGGACTTACAGTGTCTGAACAAAAACTTCAATCTACTGCCCCTTGGAAATATTTGGGATGGATTATTACCGATAGGGTTATACGTCCACAAAAGATATTGCCTACCAATATTCCAACTAATCTTTATGAAGTTCAAAAACTAATGGGAGATCTACAGTGGCTTAAGCCAGTGACTGGAATTCCTAATGATCTCCTTGACATTCTCCGACCCTTACTAAAAGGAACCGACCCAGCCACGCCCGTAACTCTCTCTCGAACACAGCTACAAGCCTTTCACGAAATCATGCATTGTGTCACAAGTGGTTTTGTCTCCCGTCGTGATCCTACTCTCCCACTAGATCTAATCATATGGAACTCGGAGGACCATCTCTTAGCAGCAATTGCCCAATTAAAGAAAACGGGGGACAAGACTCAGGACACCTTGGTTATTGAATGGCTAACACCACAATTACAACAGCGAAAGTCAATTACAAAGAAATTGGAGCGATTAGCGGCCCTGATACGTAAAGGCCGACTACGAACTGTTGAAATTAGTGGAAAAGAGCCTGAGACCATTTATTTACCCATGGACCATTCTGATTTAGATTGGTTTCTCTTAAACGATAATGACTTAGCCCTTGCCTTGCTAAACGCCCCTTGTAAAGTGCTCACATCAAAAATCAAGCCTAGCACATTAGCATGGCTTGGTCAATGGCAGTGGATTGTTAAACCCCTCAGAAGTGAATCGCCCATTCCGGAATCCATTACAGTTTTTACAGACGCAGGGAAGAGGTCCCGGAGAGCAGCAGCTACATGGAAACAGGGAAAAACTTGGTGTCATCATATTCTCAACGCGACACCTGAAGACAATCTTCAAACCCTTGAACTTTTGGCTGTTATTTGGACTCTTCATGCGTTCCAACAACCCCTTAATGTTATTTCCGATTCCCTATATGTAGTGACAGTAACCTCTCGTGTCGAAGATGCTGCTATCAAAGATGTTACTAATCCTAGACTTGGGGAACTCTTTTTATCCCTCAGAAGGGTGATACATGCCAGAGCACATCCCTATTCTGTGCTCCACATTAGAAGTCATAAGTGGGATGTGGGGCTAGGGGAAGGAAACGCAAGGGCTGATAAGTTGGTGGCTATACAACAGCCAGCAGTCATACCTCGCAGTATCGCTGCTAAAGAAAGCCATAATATTTTTCACCAAAATGCTAAAGGATTAGCTAAAGAATTTGATATTCCCATAAATGAAGCTCGTGCCATCATTAGAACGTGTTCTGTCTGTAGCTACCCTCAAGGAGGAGTAGGCTTAAGTATGGGAGTTAACCCTAAAGGACTAGACTCTAATCAAATTTGGCAAATGGATGTTACTCATATACCCCATTTTGGAAAGCTAAAATATGTTCATGTTACTATTGATACATATAGTCATTATATTTGGGCAACTGCTCAGACAGGTGAAAAGGCCATACATGTCGAAAAACACTTAAATAGCTGTATAGCTGTAATGGGAATCCCCAAGGAAATCAAAACTGACAATGGTCCAGCGTACATTAGTGAACGCGTACAAAGATATATGTTATTTTGGGGAATCAAGCATACTAAAGGTATTCCCCACAACCCTACCGGTCAGGCAATAGTAGAAAGGGCGAATAACACACTTAAAACATATGTTGCTAAGTATACGGATCTTTCAAGCCCTACAGAAAAATTATTACGTACTTTATTTGTGTTAAATCACCTCTGTATATTTGGAGAGGAAAAACTGCCTCCAGTTATTAAGCATTTTCAAAAAGAGCCAACCCCTATGCCGCCTATTTATGTTCGATACAAAGACCCAGCAACAGGATTATGGCAACCCCCAGCTCCAGTATTATATTGGGGGAGGGGTTATGTTTGTGTTTCTGCCCCAACAGGACCTAGGTGGATCCCTGCCCGGTGGACCCGAGCAACTCAACCGAATGAACAGTCTAGAACTCCGTCGTCGTCATCGTCTACAATTGATACTGCGGCCGTTACTGGAACCGATTGAAAAGCGCTTTGGAGTTCATCTATCCTATTCGACACAAGAGGAGGCAGAGCTCCACCTGTTTTGGGAACTTCACAGAGTACTAGATCGGATTCTGTCCCCCAGTCGTTATTGCTTAGGGTGTTTACAAGAACATCATGCTTGGATAAAAATTAAATGTGCAGGTTGTCATCAGAAAGTTTGGGTATCCCAAGGACAACTGCAGGCACATGGTTGTTGTGTGAACTGTGCCTGGGCCCCTTATGTTAATAATAATCCATACAGAGCATTGTTGGCTGAGGCGGGAATAACTTTTCCCTTAAATGCTCCATTAACATATTCGCTGGTTGAAAATCGTGAGGATTTGAATCTGAGATATTTAAAGTGGCGAGTGGAGAGTATTCTTTGCCAGATTTTTACGGCATTTGACACAGTATTTTTGGAAATTAAGTGTGGCAAAGATGTGGGTATCCCAAGTATGTGGCAGGTTAAACCTGAGGATTGGGATTGTACTTGCCGCCGTTTTCGGCCTCAGCAAAGGAACTTGGGACACTCTAAACAAAATAGAAAAGCGAAAAAACATATGGGTAACTTGGGCTGAACAAGTTAATCAAAGTAGTATATGTCTTGCTTTAGCTACAGCTTCTGATCCCTTTAGAACGTGCTTAGTAGGTGTACCGATGCCAAATATAGACTACACACATTTTAAATTTAATATGTACAAAAATGTCTCTGACATTCAGGAATTTAACATATTAGGCTCAGCACCAGCACAAAATTGTGTTAAATTTGACCCTCATCATAATCAAGATAACCCAATAAATGTTTCCTCTCACAGACCCTATAATGAGACCGCTTATTGCCAGAGCATTACCGAGAAAACCGTTATAACCTCTAACACAGGCTATCTCCCTGGAGGGCAATTTCTTGTTTGCGGTGACAGAGCTTGGCAAGGAATTCCCAGGAGCCCGGAAGGAGGACCCTGTTATATAGGCCATCTGACGATGTTTGCACCTGACATAATGACAGTTCTTAACACCAATCGTACTCATGTACGTCGTAAAAGAGCAACCACTCAATTAAACTCAGAGTGTCAAGATACTGTCACACTTTGGGATCGTCCAGAAGTTGTTTTAGCCAGCCTTTTTGCTCCTGGTGTAGCATCTGCCCAAGCTCTCACGCAATTAAGAAAGTTAGCTTGCTGGACAGGGAAACAAATAAACATCACAACAAAAATTTTGGCAGAATTAGCTATGGACGTAGATGGAGTCCGACACGCAATCCTTCAAAATCGAGCTGCCATAGATTTTTTACTCCTCGCACAAGGTCATGGGTGTGATGAGTTTGAAGGCATGTGCTGCATGAATCTATCGGATCACTCTAACTCCATTCACAAGCAATTAGCACAGTTGAAAGATAATATGCGAAAGTTACAGGAAACAAGTGATCCTTTTACAAATTGGTTAGCATCTTTTGGACTATCCTCCTGGCTTATTTCCTTAATAGAGAAAATTGTTTTGGTAGTGGTCATAATATTGTTAGCAGTTTTGCTTTTACCATGTATCATGCAATGCTTGCAAAGAATGATAACGAATGCTTTTGATCGCAAGATGGCTATGTTGACTATTAAAGAAAACGGGGGAAGTGTAGAGAGCTTGACATCAGAATGGCTAAGCAGAAGAGGCCACGATACCATACAGTTGGTAGAAATATAGGCCTCAAAGGTACTGCAATCTTGTGGTTAATGTTTGCCTCAGGTTGCTTAAGGGACAGGACATATATCTTGCTGAAACAGCACAACGGTAATGCTTGAGCAAGCTGGAACATGTTGAGCAAGTTGAGACATGTCGAAACAAGAAGTGGTTTGTGGTTTTTGTTACTTGGAAACTTTTGTGTTAAACATAGCATAACCAATAATCTCGCTGTATCCTAGCTAACTCTGTAGACTATAAAAGTTGCTGTGCTTTGCTTAATAAATGAGACTTGCTGACCATGAGAGCATGAGGCTTGTCTTCCGCGACTCCAACAGAGGCTGATTGTGCTTTTTATGAGTTATTTGTGAAAATATCCTTGGGCTGTATGCATCGACAACTGTGATGTTGTTAGCAGTATAGGAAGGAGAGCACAGCATGGGTGGGAAAGTCTCTCACAAAGTATGTGCTTGAAGCTACTTCAGTCAAAAGATTTCTTTTTTTCTTTTTAATTTTTTTTCCCCATGAGCAAAGGAACCGTTGTCTGTTTTATCAGGGAAAAAGAGTCTTACCTTTCGTTCCTTTTTGAGCCACAAATGCCTAAACTGAGCAGATGCCACCCAAAAACTAGAGTCTTTTACAGAGTGTGGAGACAACTCCCTGCCAAACTGACCATTAGTCAAAGGTGTGCTGTTACTGCCTTCAGTTCCAGCCCAAGGAATCACTGAAACTTTGCCACATATGCTTCCTTCTCTGGTAAAACTGCTAGTGACCCTAAACCCAGCAGAAGGGATTTATGAGCATGGGGAAACAAAGAACATGTGCACATTCTGGTATTTCCACCTTAGAGACAGTTTCTCAGGCCAGCACTGATAAATTCTGGATCTCTGGCTCCACAGATGGTGTTGGCAGTTCTGTAACACTCTGTCATCAAGCAATAGCATCCTGTGAGGGAAGGATAGTGTGAAGATGCCTCTCAGAGAGCAGAAGGAATACTTTCAAACGTCATCTTACAGAACTAACAATTTTGAGAGGAACAGGTGATAAAAGCCTCTGAATGTGAAAATAAGAGATGGCATGACTGAAAAGGGAAGGAGAAAAGGAAAAGAGAAAGGGAAAGCCTAATGACTTTAGGCTTTGATGGTTAACACCTGGGCAGAAAAAAGGGGAAGCTTTTGAGTTGCTGTAGGGATAAGAATAATGGGATGCCCTCTAAGTGTCTGAGAAATCAGTTTGCTTATTCCAGAAATATAAAAAGCAAGCAGAAAAAAAAGAAATGGGGTAAGAATCATCTGTGTATAATTAATGAGAAGGAAATAATAAACAAGCCTCTTTCTTATGCTTTTAATACATGTTATATTTATTTTCTTACAAGACCTAATATGTGATTGAAGGATTTAATATTCTCAGGTACCAGAAAAACAAGACTGAAGGATGTGGAACTTTTGTGGAATTCTTGGAGTGGGATGGGTTCATTGTTCTTGTGTTGCATGACTGAAACTACCAAGGAGAGGTTATTTTAGATCTGATACCAACTAGTGTAATAGAATTGGCAGAGAATTTTAAAGTGAAGGATAGAATCCTTAGACATTTTAATTTTATCTTAAGGATGTTTTCTGACAATATATCTGTTTGCCTCCATAAATACTCTCGTTCCCTTTCCTCTATGTTTTAACTTCCTAGCTCTTGATATTATTGAATAACAGTGCATTTTAAAAGAGATGAAAAAAATTAATAAAATGTTTTCCTTCAAGACAAAAAAATCTGCCAAATACTGAGTAAAACCATGAATGATTTTTGAATGTTGCATGTGCACAGGAGTAATCAAAGCATTAAAGTAAATAAAGAGAATTCTTATAAACCACCACAACCGGTTTGTTTCCTTGCACCAAAATAAGATCAAACTTCCTAGTAAGACAGGACTTCCACTTTCAATTGAGGTCAAAAGAAAGCTCTTCAGAGAGAGAAAAATCTCTGGTGCTCCTATCATATCTTATTCTCAAACTTCTGACACAAGGTTCAGCTCTGGTACACCAGAACTTCTTTATAGTTTGAAAGGAAGAAAAAAAACAAACCTCAGGAACTGGTCCTACCTTTAAATTCAGTGTTTCTCCCACCAGAAACCTCTTCTCTTGTGATCTGCAATCCTCACTGTATTAAAATATTTCTGATTAGTTTCACATCAGTTCTATATGTTTTATGGGTCTTTATTTCTTCTTATCTATGTAAGCATTATAAACTCATCCATTTATTACTACGTTCCAGGAACTGCTTTCTCCTTTTAGCTCTGTATTCCTGCAGGTTATGTCACTGCCTAAAGTGATGGGATTTTAGATCAGTAAACATCTCAGTTGTTGATCCCGAGGGCCAAACAAAACTTCTCAGCATGTCTGCAGCTGCTGATACACAGATTCAAAACAAAAAACCCTACTGTCATTAGAAAACAAAAGAGGAAGTTTGTACCTATCAGAATGTCTCCTTTGTTTACCCTGAATGACTATCTCTTCCTTTCTCATCAGTAGGTCAGCAGCAACAGCAAAAGACAAAGAAGGATAAAGGAGGCTGGTTGACTGATTTGTCTAACTGACATTTTAACAACAGTTGTAAACAAGAGCTTTGTAGGTTAGTAATGTCTTTTCAATGGCAAGTCCTTGGTGAGGATGAAGAACTATGTCACTTATATTTAGTTTATATCAAATTAATGGCACAGTAGGTGTTCATTCTGCAGATGTGACCTCTGTGACAACAGTTCGTTGATCGTTTGAGGGAGTTCTGTACTCACAAGGACAGTATCACTTTTATCAGCAGACCACAGTTTGTTCTCTCATTAAGAAACTTCAGAAAAACTTACTTCTTAAAATAACACTTTCTATTTCTGGTCTCTAACTAAAGTTTTAACTATAATGGTTAATATGAACAAATTTGCTTCTTATTTATCTAGCACCTGAGATAAATAAATCAGGTGCTACACATCCAGGTAGCAAGTCGTTCATTTTGCTTCCACTGCAGACTCTCTCAGCTTTGGTAATGTAGAAGGAGTTGATGTAGCAGGTAAAGTAAATTTTATGCTGGAACACTGCAAAGTAGTGGCAGTGTAAATCAGTGTGAGGTTTGAATAATTTTATGCCAGGTTTGCACCTATGTTGGTGTTAGAGAAAATAGTACATAAAGCTCAGTGTAGACCTAAGTTTTTGCACAGCAGACTTAAGCAGCTAAGGGAGCATAAATGAAATAGACCTTCCATATCCAAGAGGATTTTGGCAAATGCTGGTATTTCTGTTTTCCTTCACTGTTAACAGTAGAGTAAAATATTTATGAGATTTTAGAACTGCAGCTCAAAATCACAGGACAGATTAGACAAGTCCTGCAAGTGGTTGTGGTGCATGTATAATTATGAAAATCAACCCTACTGTAGCTGCTTTTGATCATATAAAAAGCTCCTTCAAGATTTTTCTTAACATTTTTTTTCTTTTCATTCTTAACTGCAAAGCCTCCTCCAGGGTGTACAACAAGAAGGTCATTTAGTTTGCCTTTTCACATAACAGAAAACTCCCTCTTTAATCAGCCTGAATACACAATTCTCATCTGTATTACAGAGTTTAATTTAGTCTCTCATGTAAATAACTGATTTCTGTGGAACATGGTTGATAAAGGACAAACTGCAACTAAAAAGAGTGGAATTTTATGTTAAGAGTTACAATTATTCATTCCCCGCTTTAAGTAACCCATACCATCAAGCCTGAAGCTGACATGACTCGTTGTTAAATCTGATTACATATAATTTTTTAAAGAGGGTATTCTGACTTAAAGCTAGTATTATGTATGTATCATTGTGTATGAACATTGCATTTTCAAAATGCAAAACAAATATTAATCCTTTCTTGTAAAGTATATGGAAAACATTACACTAACACGAATATAAATCTCTCAGTGGTTTATAGGTAGGCTAACCAATATTGTGTTTGAAAATAGCATTTTCTAACATCTGTTGTGGCATTTAAACTGAAAAAGTCACACATAGCTACTGTATGACCTTGAAAGTCTTTTCAAATACAAACCTTGTCTCCAGATAACACAAGTGACTACAGCAAAGCTCCAAGTAAAGGGGGTGGGATGCAGAGCTGTTACGTTCTCTTTGTCAGTAGTCGTTCAACTTTGTAAATGCCAAAGGAAAACTTCCATTGAAATCTATGAGACTTCCATGCTCATTCATGAATTGCTCTGCTCTCATAGGGGACTTCTGGGTTTACCAGTATGTATCCATGACACAGAGGAGGTCCTACTACAGATGGCTCCTATTGCTTCCAAGACTCAGAGACTGACTACTGCCTTTCCTTCTTCCCTTTTCTCTGCCAGGATCAGCGCTTTTCCTGCCTCTTTTGCCACGTCTGTCTCAGGCATCTGGGAGACACAACAGACTGAATGCAGCTTTTGACAGCAGGTTGATGACATTCAACCGTGTAATTCATTCTCTGCTGATTCAATCATTGCTGCCACTAAGCTGACAGGCTACCTACAAAAAATTACCTCCTGCTTGAAAAGCGGCTGGTGGGAGCAGTAGAAAATGATGCTAGTTGTAAGTGGGAACTTTGCAAAGAGCTGGCCAAGGCATTTTTGTAGAAGGCATGCAGCTACCCTTTGTCATTAGCATAAAGTGTGAAGATCCCATTTAGAGACTGTCACTGTGAAAAGACAGCCTGGTCATTTAAATTAAAAGAATACTTTTAAACATTGGCTTTTGAGCTGCCATTATCCTTCACTCTGGAGAAGCAGGTAGCTGTTAGAATTCACATACCCACCATTTCTGGCTGGATTACTGTCTTAACCCAGTCAATTCTGAATCCAAGTAATACATAGAGACACAATTCGCAATAAAAAGTGATTTTGCTTCTGACTTTTCCCTTCAACTAGCATACTACAATCATATTTGGGCCATGATGAAGTCTCTGTGTTGGCTGCTATCAACTTTGACTAGGAATTTAAGGCTTTGATTCTACATTCTAAAGCAAGTAATGGACCAAAGTAATGGACCAAGTAATGGACCAAATCCAGCTACACCAGAAACGGAATTTCAGTCTATAAATTAGAATTTTTATTTTTCTCCATTCAAACAATGCAGAACACAAACTTTAGTATTATATTAGTGTAAGCCTCCCAAGATCAAGTGCCTCCCAGACACTCATTACAGAGCACTATGCACCTTCATGTAAATAGTTTATGCTGGGAGGAAAGATGATTATTTACACTGTGCCTGAGAGAATATTCTTAGTGGCAGTAAGTCTTTGACACAATTACATCATGGAATAAATAGAATATTTTAGAGGCACCGAAGAACATAACAGTTGGAAAATTTAATAAGTTGCTGGTAACTCCTCCTAATATCATGGTTATTGGAGATTAGAAGTCCTTGGAACAACAAAAATAATTTCTTGGCTTGTAGGAAGACTGTAAGGCTTTGACATCTAAATATTACTAATCTCCACACATCTTAAAGTTATTATCATGCTGCAAACAATTTTCATACCTCAGGCAGAAAATACAAAACATTACATGTTGTTTCTGGCTTTTAACTATATCTAGTCCCATTCTGCATGGTTAAAAGGTAATTAAACAAATGTAATTTCATGCCATAAGTTCTCAAATATGCATTTGCCACCACAACAGGGCAGGAGAGTCTCATGTTCAGATCCAGTTGCCTTCTTTGAATCACTCCCACACCTGTAGAGCCTTCACGATATTTCTGGAGCTCTGCAGGGGATAGAGATGAGCCTACATGGATCATTTGCTTCATGAAGCTTTTTTATCTAAGATAGATGTCTGGTGTATTGTATATACCCTTACTTACCAAACACATTCTATTAATATATGCATATACAAAATCTGTGTAGCACTGAATGTTGAAACAGAGCTTCAGCCTCAGTCTTCCCTTGCCTTTCTTCACCTTATTTTCTTCCTCTTCCCCCTTGCATCATTGTCTCACACTTCATCATAATATTTAACTGGCAGTGAGCTGGGCTATGAGCTTTAACTTTGTGTCTAGAAATTTAAGTTGCTGGATGCATGAGGTTTTTGTCAGATTGTTGATGTAAACTAAACTGCATCCTAAGAGAGACTATGTAACCAAGTTTTCAGGTGTTAAGTATTCAGACCTTCTGATCAGTATAAATTCACCTTACACTTTAGTCTTTCTCAGGTGCTGCAGGATTTACCACCTCACCACCACTCTGGCTCCCATGGGCCCCACCTGTATCCTGAGACAGGCAAAAGGTTGTGCTGATGAGGGGTGTGCCGTCATGCAAACTGCAGAACTGGAGATATATAAGCCTCAATTTCTAAGGGAAGTCTCTTATGTTTTAAAGAATTTAGTAGCATAAATCCAGCTCTGAAATCATAGAATCATAGCACAGTTTGGGCTGAAAGGGACCCGAAAGCTCATTTAGTTCCAGCCCCCTGCCATGAGCAGGAACACCTTCCGCTAGACCAGGTTGCTCAAAACCCCATCCAACCTGGCCTTGAACACTGCCAGGGATGGGGCAGCTGCAGCTTCTTGGGGCAACCTGTGCCAGTGCCTCACAACCCTCACAGTGAAGAATTTTTCCCAGTACCTAATCTAAAACTACTTGCTTCAAGTTCAAAGCCATTCTCCTTTGTCCTATCACTGCATGCCCTTATAAATATTCCCTCACCAAATTTCTCATAGGTCCCATTTATACATTAGAAGACTGTTATAGGATTTCCCTGGAACCTTCTCTTCTCCAGACTGAACAAGACCAACTCTTCACAGCAGCTCTTCACAGGAGAGGTGCTCCAGCCTTCTGATCATTTTTGTGGTCCTCAAGCAAGTCAACGTTCTTCTTGTGTTGGGGGCCACAGAGCTGAACACAATTCAGCCAGTGCACTCACTGAAATAGGAATGCCACAGGGTCCTCACACAATCACAAATGACTGTTTCTGTACATGTGAGGGAAAAGAGAAGGAAAAAAAAGTCAGTAAACCTTCTGTGAAACCTATCAGCATCACTGGTAGATGTCATGAGCAGATTTTCTGCAGTACCTTTTCTCATGGAAAAGCTGTGGTGCATGCTTTGCATGCTAAGATGCAAGGCTAATGTAGCAACTGCATTACTCGCTCTGCTGAGTCAACCTTGCTGACCTTAACTAGTGGGAATGAGTTACAACACTTAGTGAGTAGAAACTATCACCTATCTCTCCTTAGTACAGAAGTTGTCAAGAAGGGTCTCAGAGTAAGAAACTTCTTACTGTCAGACATATTGCAGTTAAAAAACACTGCACCTCATCACAAAGAGAATTCTATCATATTTGTGTCAACAGCAGAGAAATTTGATGAGATTATTTGCCTATGGAGTGACCTTAAGTGTTGCTATGTCTGTATGTATAGTACAAACACAAGCTGTTCAGCTGCAAACATCATCCTGGCAAAAGGCAGATATGGCTAAAGAATTACTGGAGTTACACATGTATTGTGATAGGGAGTCCTCTTGGGATTTTAATGTTTCCCATCTTTTCAAAATACTTATATTCCTGCATTCACTTAATTACTGCTAACCAGAGTAGACTGTTCTACTTGCAAATTAAAAAGGAGAAAATACTTAAAAAAACATTACATCTGGAAAAAAATCAGCTTCAAAAGGCAAACTTAGAAGCAAATATACCTTTCATGGCCTTACAACAACTACAGAAATCGAGTCTAAATGTTAGATTCCTTGCTAGCTGAAGTTAGGAGGGGCACATTTTTCATTTCAGTTGAATTTAAATAAGTTTCTGAACCAGAAAAATTCCACTGCCTCAGGTGTTCTCTTTTTGAGAGACTCAAAAATACAAATTCATTACCATCACAGAAGCAGGTTAGCACAATTTATGCAATGGCTAAATGGATGTGTAGAGTAAGATCTTGAAGATCATGTCCACAGCATCAGACACTGTTGCCCAGCCTACCAAGCTGAAAAAAACTTACTGCAAAATGATTGTGTTTCCTCTTTAGTTTTTGTGTTACCTGTCCCCAGAGGTGCATTTCTGTGAAGTATCTGCATGAGAGCTGCAAGTAAGAGTAGCATTCTCACCTGGTCCTGGTACTAACCTGGCTGCTTTGTTTGGTACATCCATTCAATAGTAAAAGTAGCAGCAGCATCAATTATTAGTAATAAAAATAGAAATAACAACAAGATTCTTGGCCTAAATCTTGTTTCTGCCTGCTGTAAAATATGCATAAATATCATGGCAGAAATCTTCAGTGGAAGGAATACACAAAAGAGGACATGTTGAACATAGTAACTGCAAGCCAGTCTCTGAGAAGAGATCGCTAGCAGCTTCTCCTAAATGCTTAGCAATGTACCATAACAATCAATAGCAGCACTGAGTCTTTCTCACAACCTCAAGAAAGTTTATGTAGCAAATTTATGCCCAACACCATATGATTTAAAAAAAGATATGATACAAAAAGGATCTGACAGGATGGTAAATTTAATAAAAAATTCAGTTCTCTCATCAAGTGTACTTGTAATGCCCATAGCATAATGAGCCTGTGGTTTGTGTTAGTTATATTAGCCATTGTAATGATGATGACCTTGATAAGTTTTACAGACTATGGTAGGATACAAATAATGGTAGCCCTGCTATTTTGGCTGTCTACCACAAAATGTAGCAACCTGCTTAATAATAATTTGATGAATTATGCAGCTTCTTTCTCTAATTCATTTCAATAGGAATTCACCTGCTCCTGGGGGTAGTGCTGGGGAGCCTAGCTGCTGTTTCCTTAAAAAGAAAGAGACAAGAATACAGTTTGCTCACTTCATATTTCCTGTCTTAAATGTCAAATCTATTTGTAAAAATGTTTTACCATTTGTTAAAAATTAAAAAAAATATTGTGTGACCTACCGCGAGTATTAAAATCTTCCAGACTGTGTCCAAAATTTTTACTTGTTTCTGTGACAGCAGCAGTTCTGAGCTTTGGAAATTGGCCTAGACCTATTGTAAAAACACTGAATGAAAATGTAGTCTGACTTCAAGCATGCCTGTGACTTTCATTGTACCAATCATCTCATGAGACATTAAAGATGGTTAATTCAAGAGCAATAAAACACAGACTTTCATTACTCATTGCTGTGTTTCCACCCTATGAATTTTGATAAAGTGACCAACTTTATCTTGTGTCTTTCCTTCTGCCGTGTGAAGCTGCAGTGTCTTATCCCAGGAAATGGGATGCTTTTCTCCAGAAGCAGAAGTGATGGTGCGAATCCTTTCAGCCTCCCCACACATTATCTGTCCCTGTGGAAGGGTAGACTGGATCTTCATGCTCAGATCAGAGTCCTCTGTGGTAAATAACTGTTTTTAACACTTAAGGCAAAAAATTCTAGCACCTCATTTTCTTCCCCCTCCTCAACACTACATCCCTCTTCTGACTGACATTTTTAGTGTAGCAAAAAATAATTCTCTTTTGGGAGGCCATGGTTGTGAAAGGAGAGGTAGAATCTTAGAGCAGCTATGTGTAATGTTTCAGAGGACTCTGTATATTGCCAGCAAAACCTCAACCTGACCTCTGTGTCCTATGTAGAAAATAGTATAGTGAGAGTGCAGATGACTGTGTTCATGGAGGAGTTGCTCTTCTCTGAAACAGGTGGAGAGTTCTAGTGTGCCAGACTTCATTTCTCGATGCCAGGAACTACTAGACTCAAGTCTAGAGTTGAAATAAATACCCAACAATCCATCAGGATTAAAAGGCTTACAGAAATATGATACACCGTATAACATTACACAGTCATGAGGTATGCATGGTCAAAACATTCATCCTACTGGTGTTGCAAAAATGGATCTAAAATAAGAAACAGTAGCAAAACTGTCCTTAGTTGCCTTTGCACTATGTCCTTCTCCAACTTTTCCTCGGCAAGCTAATTGTTTTCCTGAGCTACTGAGAGAAAAGGCCTGATTTTCTCATGGAATTTTACATCTCAGGATATTTTTTCTTGTATCTGGCCAGGTTTATTTCTTCTAGCAAAGAAAAGTTTGGTTGTAGGCACAGTATGTCATAAGACTTTCTAACATTTCATGAGTTTGTGGGATAAATGAGATTCAATTTTGAGAACAAATGTTCCATTCATTAACATTTTCTGGGTGCCCTCCTTGTTCAGTCACACCCTCATATTCAGGAAATTCTTAGCAGCCCTGTGAGGATAATTATATTTGTCCTTTTTCACTACCATAACAAGTGAAATTGCAAAAGATTATGTGTAACTGATTTGAAATACATTATTATTAAAGCTGTCAAGGAACTGTAATTGTTATTCTAAAAAAAAACAAACCCACAACAGCAAATAAGAAGTAGCAAGCAATAACAACAAACAGCAAAAAAGATCTAAATATGTTTTTTCTTTTTCAATTTTTGTTCCCCAGAAAGGGTTATTAGATCTTCAGTGAAAAAGCAAAATCAAATACTTATGATGGAAATTAGTAGCTTGATAAAATAAAAATTTTACCTTAAAAATCATCTGGTTTCTACCTATTAACTTGTACATCCAGGAACTCTCAGGAGAGACAATAGTACATATGCATCTGTGAGACACTTCCAATAAAAATTTCCTGTATCTCAGTTCTTTTCTATATTAAATAGGTACATGTTCTGTGCAGTTAAGCTGTTTTTGCAGGGTAACTTTTTGAGCTAAATATCTTCTTGGGATAATTTTTAACATAAATGAGAAATTATTTTATTTCATTTACATGAACAATGTCTTCAGGGTGAGTGGATTTCACTGTGCATGCCAGATTCCTCATGTCCTCAGAGGAGTCAGGAAGATACTCCATGCTTCCACACATTTTTATTCACATTCAGTTGCTTTCCTCTTTTCTCTTGCTATGCAGAAATTAAAAAAGTGCAACCTCACCCTTAAAAACATTCAGAGAAGACATTACCCTATAAGCTATGGCAGCAATAGGGTGAAAGAATGATTTACTTGCAGATAATAGTTTCTGAGTATCCCCCTTTCATAGTATGGTTTGGGAGTTTTCAGTGTTTTAAGCTTTTCTTATTCCGTGCTGCTGTTCGGCTGACAGTATATAATAAAACTCCAACTCTTTTTAACTACACAGTGCAATTAGCTGAGACAGCTTTCCTACAATGAAGGGATATATAGGGACATCTATCAATGCCTTACATAGAAATGGATTCTTGGCAAACATAAGCAGGGAATGATAGCTTCAGGCAATTGTTCTATTTCCTTTATGCCTAAGGTTCCACACCCCCCTTTTTATTCTCATTTTAGCAGGACAGCAATTTTTGCATTCCTATGCTGAGTCTAATCCAGAGAAATATGAATGATAAACTTTCCCCCTTTCTGCTGTCCAGCCTTATCTGTTAAATGAAGCCTGTTTCTTTATGTGCCAGTCACATCTACATTTAGATTTATGTTTCTGGCCATACACAACACTTGTCTCCACAGTAATACAGTTTAGTTTTATGCCTGAATGTGGAATGCTCACTTCTAGGTCTGTTAACCACAGCAGCTTACAACAGAATGCAGAACAGGTGGCATGAAAAACCTTTATGACTTTTGCCCCAAAACTACTCTTCATGCACTAGTGATGTTATAGTGTGACCAAGCCATTCCTGGTCTTCCTGGACTGATGGTGGGAGTCTGGCAAAAAAAAATATTATCAAGATCAAAAAGGGGTAATTCTCTTTATCTCCATTTTCTCTTGATTATGCCACCAACTCATAAAGCTGCAGAAGAACAGAAATATTCACATAAGACCTGATCCAAAGTCTGCTGAAGCTGCTGAAGTATGTTCATTCTTTTCACTGGAATTGGGTCAGATCTTCAACGTACTCCAGTGTCCTAAGGTAGGTGGGGAAGACAGAATGATCTAGACCCATCTTGCTAGACTCTGTGCCTGTTGACTTCACTGTGAGAAGCAGGTAGTAAACACATTCTTCCTACTTTCCCCAGTAAAGGTTAATTTATGAAAATCTTCTGATTCCACTTTAACCCTTATACAATGTAACTTACCCCACTAATTTTAAAATAGCACGTTAAATTCCTTATCGTAGGAAGGGGCAGGTCATCTAACGTGAAAACTGATGCAAGAGCATTACCAGAAGGGCTTAATACTTTTCATTAAACTTTCTTCTGAATGTTTAATGTATAGACAAATGTATATAACAGGACAAAGACTATTCATGTCCTTTCTTTGAGTATAAAATATAAACCTCATATGAGGTGCATGGTTCACCTTTTCCACTTTACTGTGTTTTTTTCTGGCATAATATAAAATGTAGCTCTCCACACATGAAAAAATTGGAACTTTTGTGTGTGTGTGTGGCAGCTCCCCAAAAGGTTTCTTAAAGTCACCCAAGATTTGTCTGTCTCCTGATGCTAATGACACAAGTTTTGCAAGGCAAGCGGTGATCTCATCAACAGGAGAACCCCTCACCTTTACTTCGCCTGTGAAGGTAGTAATTCAGAAGAAATGAAGAGAAAAATTATCATGACAATGTGGGAGAAAATGTCAAAGTTTATATTTTGTTTCAGCTGTAACTTTGAAAGAGTAATATAAGTAAAAAGCAGCAATTAACTATTGTCATTCATGGCATTCCTACCACACTTAAAGGGTCTCCTGGAGAATACTGACAAAGGCATAAAATCACAGAATCATAGAATGGTTTGGATTGGAAAGGACCTTAAGATCATCTAGTCCCAATCCCGCTGCCATGGGCAGGGACACTTCACACTAGACCATGTTGCTCAAGGCCCTGTTCAAGTTGGCCTTGAACACTGTCAGGGATTGAGCATTCACAACGTCCTTGGGCAGCCTGTTCCAGTGCCTCACTGCCTTATATCTAACCTAAACTTCTCCTGTTTAAGTTTAAACCCATTTCCCCTTGTCCTATCTCTACAGTCCCTGATGAAGGGTCCTTCTCCAGCATTTGGCATTTTTTTTCTGCAACCAGATTTTCAAGCAGAGCTGTATGTAAAGTCTGTAAAAAGTGAAGTGTGGGTCCCAAACCAGCCTCTGTGTGGCAAACTCATATAGGAACACACATAGTGAGTCACAACTTTACTTCTAAGAATTATGAATTACTGTATTTTCAAATCCGCATGTAGAAAGAGTGGATTGGTTAAAAGAGTGTGTGCTGTTGACCCTCCCAGGTGTGCAGTCTGGTGATGAAGACTGGAGAGAATGTAGTCCCCATTTCTTATTATCTATTGTTGTAGACTTCCCTGTGTAGAGCTTACCAGTAGATAAGACTCCCAGTGAAATACAGAGGGAATTCCTTCTTTCTACTTCTTTTTCTATACCTTCTCATAAGAACTGGAGATAAAACTGTTGCTGTGTCAGCAGGAAGATGGGAGCAGTGTATAAAGAAAAAGGCAGGATCCTGGAGAAGACCAGATGACTTTTTATTTGCATGCTAACTGCTGCTGTTGAGACACATTCACTAAGCTGTGGGCATATTTCAGATCGAAAATTCTTGTTTTCCCAAAGGCAAGGCAAATGGAGAGCTTGTGCTAGATCCTGTGGCAGCCTTCCACAAGCCACAAGAAATATCTGCACATAATCAAATATTTACAGTAACATAAATGAGTTGTGCAATGGGGCTTATGACTTGCCTCATACTGCACTTTACTTGCTATACTGCTTTACCCTCTTACACAGCCATCCATCAAGAAGTATGGTTAAAAATATTTTTCTGTCTCTACTCTGATAGTTGTAAATGAATATTTATCCTTTATTTTTCTGACCATAAGGCTGATAAATAAATGGAAAAACTGATTTATAAATAGAAAAAGACAATAGTAAAGTAAATTTGTAACTTGCAAATAGGTAAATTACAGTAAGAAATCACAGGTGCAATTACAAAAAAAATCATAGAACTGGAACAAAAGCACCAACAGAAAAAAGCCTTAAGCAGCCAAATGGCTGATGCTAATGAATGTAGGAGAAAGAGTCATTATTTCAACAGAACTATCTGAAATATTGATTACAATGCTAAACACTATTGATTTAAAGATAACTATTTGGAATTCCAAGTGCATTCTACAGAAACTAAACTGCTGATTCATTGTGATTTCTACATTTCAGGTAAAAATGATGAGAGTGCAGTTATACTTTGTTTATTTCAGAGCAGAACAATCAGGTTTGGTGGAAGGGCTACATTACTTTTGTTGGCAGTAGCATTATGGCATATTTATATTCCTTCTCTCAGCTAGATTCCAAGACACTTTTATTAGAGTCACTTCCACATGGACAGTCAAAACACTAAAAGCAGTCCAACAATTTGAGGATTTTTTAAGAGTTGCATTTTTTAAATGATTTATAAACAGTTTACAGGTTGAAGGTGAGTGTGAACCTTTTTGAGCCTTGTAGTATTTTTGGAACTGTTTTGAAGCAGAGCCATAATGTTATTGAAACCATTCAAACACTGTTTCTGGCTGTAACCCTGACCATAACATATCACCTTGCAGCAGACATCAAATCCTGTAAGTCAGGATATTTTTTTTTGCTGCCAGTTAAGGATCGTAGAATCACAGAATTACAGAATGGTTTGGGTTTGAAATGATCTTAAGTCATCAAGTTCCAACCCCCCTGCCATGGGCAGGGACACCTCACCCAAGGTGTCTGTCCAACCTCGTCGTGAACACCGCCAGGGAAGAAACATTTACAGCTTCCTTGGCCAACCTGCCAGTGCCTCACCACCCTTACAGTAAAGAACTCCCTCCTTATATCTAACCTGAACTTCCCCTGTGAAAGTTTAAAGCCATTATCCCTTGTCCTGTCACTACAGTCCCTGATGAAGAGTCCCTCTCTGGCACCCCTGTAGGTCCCCTTCAAGATACTGGAAGGTTACTGTGTGGTCTCCATGCAGCTTCTCTTCTCCAGACTGAACAGCCCCAACTTTCTCAGCCTATCTTCATATGGGACGTGCTCCAGTCCCCTGATCATCCTTGTGGCCTCCTCTGGACCTGTTCCAGCAGTTCCATGTCCTCATGTTGAGGACACTAGAACTGTACTCTAAGTGAGATCTCATAAGAGCAGAATAAAGGGGCAAGATCACCTCCTTTGACCTGCTGGTCACAATTCTTTTGATGTAGCCCAGGATACTGTTGGCTTTCTGGGCTGCGAGTGCACACTGCTGGCTCATGTTCATTTTCTTATCTACCAACACCCCCAAGTCCTTCTCTGCGGGACTGCTCTGAATCTCTTCTCCACCCAACCTGTAGCTGTGCTTGGAATTGCCCCAACCCAGGTGTAGGACCTTGCACTTCACATTGTTGAACTCCATGAAGTTGGCATTGGCCCTCCTCTCAAGCATATCTAGGTCCCCCTGGATCCCATCCTTCCCTCCAGCATGTTGTCTGCACCACACAGTTAGGTGTCACTAGCAAACTTGCTGAGGGAGCTCTCAATCCCTCTGTCCATGTTGCCAACAAAGATGATAAGCAAGATCAGTCCCAACACTGACCCTTGAGGGACACCACCTACTACTGGTCTCCATCTGGAATTAGAGCCATTGACTGCAACTGTTTGTGATGCAGACATCCAGCCAATTCTTTACCCACTGAGTGGTCCATTCATCAAACTTATATCTCTCTAGTTTAGAGACAAGGATGATGTGCAGGACAGTGTCAAACACTTTGAACAGTTCCAGGTAGATGAAGTCACCTGCTTTGCCGCTACCCGTCAGCTCTGTACCCCCTTTGTAGAAGTCCACCAAACTGGTCAGGCATGGTTTGCACTTAGTGAAGCCATGCTGGCTGTAACTAACCACCTCATTGTTTTTCATGTACCATAGCATGGTTTCCAGGAGAATTTGCTCCAAGATTTTGCAAGGCACAGAGGTGAGAATGACTGCTCTGTAGGTCCCTCATTCTTCTGTTTTCCCCTTCTTGAAAATAGAGGTTATATTTCCCTTTTTCCAGTCATTAGGAGCTTCACATGACTACCATGATTGGACTTCCATGGTGGACAGTGGCTTAGCTACTTAACTCTTCAGCTCCTTCAGCACCTGTGAATGAATTTCATCAGGTCCATGGACTTATGCACATAATGTAATTATGCAATGTTCACATAATGTAATAATAACAGGAAAGATGTTCCTTCATGTTTATGTCATCACTGTTGGCACTGTTTTCTAAATCAAGCAGACCTTTCTGTTAGGAGCATAAAGGTGTGGGGTTCACATTTTGCTTCTTCATAGCATAGTGTGCAAATATGTCCCTGCTTCTTCCTTTGCAAGCCTGCAATATTCCTTCTAATGTTCCTTGTCTTTCTGTCTTGGTGCTCATTCAACTTCCACTTCTTTTCCAGAGAGAAAACATTACTACACACCATCTTGGGCACCCAAAATTTCTTGCATGGGCGTTATCAAAGTATCGACTCCTTATCCGCGTGCATTTGCTACGTGATTTTCAGTTCTTACACCTGTGAGATGGAAAACCTGGAACATGGTAGATTGAAGATTAGCTATTTTGGAGGTTATAAATGTCTTAATTCAAACACAGAATACAGACTTAAATGAAGATTAGTTTCCAGAGAAACATTGTGATTGCTCCATCCATAAACCAAAAAAATTACCTCAGGATTTTATGTCTTCAGATATCTGGCTTCTATAAACTTAAAAAGCCTGGCAACAGTTTTCTGGCCATATCAATTATTTATGGTGTGCCTCTCTATACGTACAGACATGTATTTACACAGGGTTTGTTTGTTTGTTTGTTTTAAATCTGTCAGTAGCCTTTTCCTTTAAAAACTGTTATTTTTAGCTGATGTAAAGAAATCAATGGAACTGCACCAGTTAAAGGCACCAAAGAACAACCTGTTTCTTTTAAAATACAGAATAATGCCTCTCACAATTTTTCTTTTTTCCTCTAAAGAGGCATAGGACTCTTTAGATGATATATTATGCTTTTAAAGGACTCAAGAGTGATGGAAGAATGATGTTAGGGATGAAGAAAACATACCATCCATTCACCTATCCATCCACTCATCTACCTGTACATCCATCCAGTCATTCACATGGTAGCTTATTTTCAGGTCTCTGGTTATGAGTTTGAGGGTACACTGTTACTCAGAAGTGGCTTAGCTTTTAAAAGCTGAAATAAAATGTCTGTTAAGCAGTCAACAAAACTTTCAATTTGCACGGAATGAGCTTCTTGGTACCTTTATAGTTCGGTAGCAAACATGACTGGTTTGCCATACAGATGTCATGCCTGTGACATAGTTATACTATAAATATATTGTAACGCATGTTGTGAGAGGTACCATGTGAGGTCCATGGAACAAGGGGCAGGGACACTGCATTGTCCCCAAGCAGCCTTTTTCCCCAGATATGACCAGTGTGAATACCTTCCCTGTTTGCTCTACTGTGTTATAGAGACTTGTGTAAACACGAGCCAAGAATGTCCCTGCTTGGACAATGACATCTGCCTCAGGAGGAAAGTCATGCCCTGCTTGACAGGCAGGTAGGTAGAGAAGAACTACTAGTATGTGATAGCAGCCCTAGACACAGTGTAAGATCATCAGCATCTCTTTAAATTTACTAGCAATTCAGGTAAACATTTCTTCTTGTAGACCTCTGATATACCCTAATTTTTAGAAGACACTTTCTCTCTCAGGCTTCTGGAATTTGGGCATACTCTTTCCTCATTATCCACCACTGTATTTAAAGTCATGACTACTGTCATATCCTGATATTCCTGCACCATGAGCAGCCAGAAGCTCTCTCTGCTAAGTCGACTGCTGTGGCTGTAAGTGGTACCCTGCAGGGTGGGTTTCCAGGGTTCATTAGTGAGATTACATTTACAGCTGTCTGGTAGTTTTTCTTATAAACACACTTTATCTTTGAAGCTGTATTTGACTTCTGCTGCTCCAACTTGCAGGGTTTTTTAAGACAACGTGGATTTAGTGGGACAGTTGCGTTGCTTGCAGGATTTGTTTTCTTTTTGAGTTTTTCTTTAGACATCTTTCTTCAGTGTGCTTTTTAAATGCTCAGGCGACAAAGAAATCCTCCCATTCCCTCCCGTTCTGCCTTCAAAAATTCGTCTGCATTAAGTACAGTTAAAGTATGAGTGATTCCCCCAGAAAAAAAATGTGTCTTTAAAAATGTAGCTAAAATGCTTGGGCAGCACAAATACCAGGAAAAGATGCATGCAGTTATATCTGGCTCATAATTTCATTCATTCACCTTCCTCAAGACAGCTGTTTACCATGGCCACTCCAGGTACAAGGTAGAAAGATAGTGCTGGCTAAAATGTTTTAATTTCCATCCACTATGAGAATATCCAGAAAAAGTCAGTGATGTACAATTGATGAACTGTGTTGCAGCACCCAGACTTCTAAAGCTGTATTTAAATGACCTCATAGAGTTTGGTTTTGGCTCTGATTCTGTGGAGCTGGGCCCAGAAATGAACATTATGGTTATCTTGTCTGACCCCCAGAGTAATACAACCCATTGAGCTTTTTCTACTGATACCTGCTCTGAAAACACAAATTGTATATAAGCCACTTCAGCTTTTCTTTCTAAGTATGGCACAGTGACACTAAGATCTGGAGGGTTCATCCATCACTACGTAAGATCAGAACTTTGTAATGGTGAAGGACATCACGCATCTTTAGATACCTCTCTTGTTACTGAACTTAAGCCTTTAAAAAGAGGCTTACAGGTTTGAGGTGGTATGCCTGATTTCACCTAGTTTTGTTTGTTCATCATTACCATGATATGGCCTTAGAGAAGAGAGATGACAATGCACTTGCAGGACTTTGGGTTGAAACTCTATGTCCATGTGGAGAAGAGAGCAATGCATTCAGTCCATATTTCAGAGAAATAAGCTCCCTTGATGATATGAATCAGGCACAGCTTTTTGCACAAGCCTTATGAAAATTGTTTTGGCTTTTTGAGCTGATTCTCATTCCAAGCAGTAAAATCCTCAAGATTAGGAAGAGCTGCCTCATCTGTTCCCTCCTGTTGTGCCAGTGCATGAGCTCCTTCATGAATGTCACATCAATTTCTGCTGGGCATGCTGCCCATCCTCAGCTATCCCAGTGCTGGGTGAGGTAATTGTGTTATCATCTATCACATCCTGGTCTGGGGAACTTTGAGTGAAAACTGAAAAATGTCTTTCAGATAACCTCTGGCAGACCACATGTTAGCAGATCTTTGCGTTATCACGAAAAACAATGCAGCCAAGATCTTTGCAATGTGATATAAGACCAGAAGCTAATTTCAGGTTTCAGACCACTGGTTCCCAATCTCAGCAACCTGAAAATACTAACTAATGTAATAGTGTTTTGTATTACTTGGATGACTACAGAATGATCTCTTAGCAGTCTGTAAGACTGTGTGGGGTTTTTTTGGTGAGCTTGGTTGCCAAGCCTTTGAAAACTGGTTTTGGTGGTCACAATGCAAAAAACCCCAAACAACCACAAGCTATCATTTTGCTAGAATTCTGCTAACTGTTTGGAAATTTAGCATTTAGAAAACAATAATACTGTATATAATAACTATACTATAAATAGTAATATATATGATAATACTATATGTATAAAGAAATACATTATAACTTCAGAGATTTGCTAGTTTGTGTGTTGGAAAATGTATCTGTTGATCCAGGTGTTTCAAAAGCTTCAAGGTAATAACTTTTCCTCAGGTATTACCTGCAATACGATTTGCTCCTGTCTCGTGTATCCTGTGTTTTATTACCTTAACAAAAGATATATCCCTTCTTTTTCTCCTCTTTTTTTGAGTTTCTGTGACACTGTGATATACTCTTTTCCTGCAGTGGTTTTCAAACTTGTTTCCTGTGTTTCTGTGTTCTAGCTCTGCATGGGCTAAGGCATTGACAACACACCTCTGAAACCTGGATTTCTAAGGCATTTTCCTGTAGATTCCCACATTATTGATCAATATTAGCAAAGGCCAGGAAGGTGTTATGATTAGGAAGATGACAATTATGGTAAGATATTCACACAAGGGACCAAGGAGACCACATTGTCTCCCAAGAACAAATTGATATGCATCAAATTACCTGAAAATTTTTATTGTTTTTCAAACGACTTTAGTGGCTACCACTTCTGTAAAAGGGGACAGGAGGCAATCCATTTTGTGAAAACCAGAATTACTTCTTCTTCAGTTCTCCTGATAATTCAGAGTATTGACTGGGAAGGAGACTGTGGAGTGATTATTTAGTCTGTATTTGGTCAAAGTCCCAGCGAGAGCTGTGCTTTTGATGAAGATTTTTTTGTGATGCAGTCATGAGTGGTCTGAGATTGCAAATCCTGCATAAATCACAATGACATGCTGTAACCTTTTAGTTTTGTACAGTGTTCTGTAGTTAAGCTTTATATTTCTGCACAGCACAGCTCATAAGCAAGACTTCATTGTATGAATAAAATTTACTCATACTCTCTTAAAAAGGAAATATTAATCAACCAATGATTATCTAATATTTTTATCAACTTAGAATCATAGACTTATAAAATGATTAGGGTTGGAAAGGACCTTAAGATCACCTAGTTCCAACCTCCTACCATGGGGAAGGGCACCTCACGCTAGGCCATGTTGCCCAAAGCTCTGTCCAAATTGGACTTGAACACTGGCAAGGGTGGAGCATTCACAGCTTCCTTGAGTAACCTGTTCCAGTGCCTCACTACCCTTACAGTAAAGAATTTCTTTCTTATAGCTAACCTGAATTTTGCTTGTTTAAGTTTGAACCCATTACCCATTGTCTTATCACTACAGTCCCTGATGAAGAGTCCCTCTCTGGCACCCCTGTAAGGCCCCTTCAGGTACTGAAAGGCTGCTATGAGGTTTCCACACAGCCTTCTCTTCTCCAGGCTGAACAGTCCCAATTTTCTCAACCTGTTTTTGTATGGGAGGTGCTTGAGCCCCCTTATCTTCCTCATAGCCCTCCTCTGGACTTGCTCCAGCAGCTCTGATTTGTATGTCTTGTTACCATATTTTTTATTTCTTTATATATTAGCTGCTTAAGAATATCTGTTTGTATCTGTCATCCCACTTTTGTTGTAAATCCATTACAATGATTGTACGTGCTGAATTTAATGGAAAAGATTTTTACCATTTTGTCCTCTTCCATAAACATTATCAGCTTTGCTTTTTTCCCAAATATTATTCAATTTCCCTTATTCCTGAATGTGATGCTCTCAGCCTTAATTTTGGGGGTGAGGAAGGAGAGGATCACAGAGAAAAGGAGAGAGTGAGAGACAGTACTATTACCATATTATTCTTAGAAAAATGCATGGTTTTGAAGTTCATGAAGTATTTATGAATATATTTTCAGTTCATGTAAATAAATGTTATTTCAACAATTTAAATTTTATAAAACTTGTGATGGATAATAGGTCTTAGCATGCTGTATTATGCAACACTTTTGTCTAGGTATTTCATGACATTTCTTTGCATTATTTTTAAGTCTTCATTCAACACTCAGGCCTTTGTGAGCATGCTAGGTTATATGACATAAGCTCATCTTCAGATCTATAAATAGGCTCAGAAAGACAATGTGGGGACATAGTTGAAACCAAATGACACCCATATCCCGATCACAAGGACCGAATGGGCCAGAAAGTTAATGCGCTGCCACCTGATAGGGCATACGTATCTGATTTCTGCAGTGGTTTTGAGCTCAAAAAAAAGCCAAGCAGTGCATGCAGAACAGCTAATTGAATTGTGACGGTAATAACAGAAGTGGTCACATTCACGGCTTAGTAATAGGTTCATTGCTCAATAGGAGCTTGCCTGTTCAACATCTAAGTTGCAAGTAATTCCCTTACAGTAAAAGCAATAGCCTCCTATCTGCCATTAACCAGTTGTCTTCTTTGGAGTCCTGCAGTGTTTGAAGGGTACAAACTCCCTCTCACTTTGAGCCACTTTATTTCTGAGGTGCCCATACACAAAAGGGTACCCATATGAATGACTTGACCTTAGACTTAATTTGCCAGGTCCCTTTGCAAAGCAATTCACTGACAGGCTGCATGCCCTAGCCCAGTGGCATTTTTTATTTTCATCACCAAGTAGTTTCAGGTGATCAGCAGTTTTGTTTCTGCCTAAGAGCTGGATCTTTAAGACCATGGTGCTTTATTATAGACAGTGTAACAGTAAGACTGTTTTTTCCTACAGTGTGAGGCTTAATATATGGCTATTTCGACACCATTTATTCCACACTACATGACTAAAGAAAACTAATAATTTTCTTTATTAATTTTAAGCTACAGCTTAGTGCAAATAAATATAATAAGAAAATAAGTACCATAATCCGGTTGTATTTTTCAGTCAATAGTGGATATATTCCTGGAGGATACAGAACAACTGAGAAATACTGTGCGTATGATAAAGAAAACATAATCCAAAATTTACTCTTGCTGCAGGGGTTAGAAAAGCTTGTTTAATTCTTATCTTTGTTTCTCGCTGTTCAAATTCAGTTTAACTGGCAAGAAATTAAACTGAGGTAGTTTTGCAATCTCCCTGCCTTCACTTTGACCCATGAACTTTCTCATTCCGTCCTCCCTTCCCGCTGAGGAAGGTGAGTGAGCATGTGGCTGGTGGGTATTTGGCCCTTCTCCAAGGTGATTCCACCATGGGTCTAAAGGCTCTGAAAAATGTGGTGGCCTCAGGTGTCAGACATGTAGTTTGGATGGCCTGGGCCGTAGTCCCTGAGACTATCTGTAAGCCAGGGATGTCATTGTAGCCTTATGTCACAAGGTGTTACCAAGACAAGTAGAAGTATCAGCCTGTCATGATGCTAAATAAGGACAAGGCACTACCTGTAATATATACTGGCCCATGTTATCACACAAAAACACAGACTCTGTTATCACAATTATGCTTTTTTTCTCCCACTAGTAATGGCTCAAGTAATTTCAATCCTCCACCTGGCACTTTTTTTTTGCACTGTATCAGTAAATTATCTGCCTTTAGGAGTGGGCTAATAAACTATTTTTTCCTGGTCAGTCTCTGTGTTTAAGCTGCTGTTATCACTGGAAATTTTTAAAGCCTTCTAGTAAAAAACCTTTGGCTACTTTATTGCCTCCTCCTGTGGGTCCCCAGAAATGTGTACAGCCTACATTAAGAGAATATATCTTGCCAAAGTTACAAATGAGGTGAGAAAAGCTTTCATAAATACACCACAGAATGTGTATCTACAGATTTCCAAAACTGGAAACCCAGCAGAGAAGCCAAGTAGACTTAAATATGCTTCCACAGCTAGAAGTAACTCTCTACAAGTGTTGCTACTATCACGTCTACTGATCAGTTATGGCATGTAGTAAAGACACTAAGATGAAGGTTAATACGAGATACTCTAAACCTGTACTCCCCTGTGCCAGCTCCCCCACATAATTCCATGTCTCAAAGACAAGATTCATCAGTTTTGTCGTAAGCACTCTACTACCCAAATATTTCCCAAACACAAGTATCTGGTTTTAGAACTACAACAATATGGACTGAAAATGAGCAAACATCTAGAGAAAAAATTCATCCTTGAGATCTTTTGTTCAATTCTTGAAGACAAACAAATTGCAAATGAGGATGTACGTAGCCTAATACTTACAGATCCATCAGAGAGAGAGAGACACACAGAGGGTGACCATGAAATGAACCTCTTGATTACAGAAAATTTTTGGGAACTGCTGAAAGCTGCAATGAGAAAAAAAGGAAAAAAAGAGAACAACCTTCCCCCCCCAAACAACAACAAAAAAAAAAACCCAAACCAAAACCAACACCCCCCCAAACCCAACAAAACCCAACAAATAACAACCAAACAAAACCCAAGCAAACAAAATAACCCCTACCACCAAACAACAACAACAAGAATTTTTAAAAAAAGAATCATTCTAACGAAGTGAGGCTGGAGATTCTAAGCCTTTTTGGGACATATGAAAGGCTGTAGCATCGGACAAAATGAGGGGTAGCTGAAAATCATTGGCTGAATGTGAGTGCCCTTGAATTTCTGCAAGTGCACCCAAGAAACTCATAGCTGGGTTATCTGAAACTGGGGAAACAATTGCATATTAAGAGTTGATTGTTACAGCAATTTATCTTGGAGCAGTTCAGGGAAACAGCTTGCCAGCAACACTGCTTTGAATCTCAGCAAGACACTGCTTACTATTCATGGTGTTGTTAGTGAACAGGTTCTAGAAGATAGACCACAATTCACAGTATTAATAACTCACATATTAATAATTCTAAATGAATGTTTCACAGACAAGATCCACAGTCTGATAGACCTGTGATAAATTAGGTGCAGCAACCTGTCATATACTAGTTAAGCTTAAGGATCAGGTTAAAAATGGGGACAAATAGAGGTGCAATCACTAATCAGTGAAGATCATAGAACTGAAGAGTAATTCATGTTAGAAGGCACTTCAGGAGGTCTTTCCTTCAGCCTCAGACTCATACATGAGGTCAGACCATGATACTTGTTGTTTAGACCACTGCAGCTTGAAATTCTCCAAGGTGGCACAACCTCTTCCAGACACTGCCTCCCCTCCCCCCCCCATCATGTCCTTATGGAGAAAAAATATTTTCCTCATCTCCATCCAAGCCTCTCCAGTTTCAGCTAATGACAATCTCTCTTGTTCTCCTATCAGGCATTTTGACAGAAAGTCTGGTTTCAGCTCCTTGATCCCTTCCCTGTAGGCACTGAGGTGCTTTCAGATGTCCTAAAGCTGTCTCTGCGGTAGGCTGAATCAGCTCTAAGTCCCACTGCCTCACCTTGCAGGACAAGTGCTTCAGCCTCCCTCTCTTGGTGGCATCCACTGAACTTGCCCTGCTTTGTTGATGTCTTGCCTGACTTGTGGGGCTCAAAACTGGATGCAGAATGCAGCTGTGATCTTCAAAGTGCTGAGAAGAGGGTACAATCCCTCATCTGGGCCCTTGCTGAATTTTCTGCGATCCTTTCCAGCCCATTCATCCCCACTGTTCTTGTCTCTGTGGATGGTAGCCCTGCATATGCACAAATCAGCTGTCCCACCACCTTGGTTTAGCATCATCTTCTAATCTCATGATGGCTATCCTTCACCTTGTCCACGCCATCAGTGAATAGGACACACATCTAGGGATAGTACCCACTGTACTGCTGTACCCACTTATCACCAGCCTCTAGGTACAACTCAGCAACCACTACCCTGTAAACTTCCCTCCATCAGTTTTTTTGGCTGTTCTGTTGTTTATTTTGTTATATTGGGAATCAGATGCAGGACATCAGGGCACAGATTTTCTATTTTGTTTTGCTACCAGGATATCATGCTTTTCATAAGAATTTGTCGTATACCTTTGGAAGCAATGTATTTTACCTCCCTGGAGGAAGCTGTAAGGTTTACGTAATTGAACTTGTTCTCAGAGCAAGGATTATGGATTATGGCTGGATTTGATGATCTTAAGGGTCTTTTCTAACCTAAATGATTCTATGACTCTATATCGTTCTACCCTGGAGTGACGAATATATCAAATGACTTCATTTACTATGATTAGTAGTTCTTGCCTTTGTGCCAATTGAGTATGTGTGCAAAACTCCATGTCTGTCTCTAGTAAATACAATCACAGTTCTGCTGCATATCATTTTAGCACATGTTTGACAGGAAACTTTTGAACACCACTCTATTGATTTTTCTGCTGTAGGCTGTAGGTTCCGTGGCACTCTTTGTAACTAATGTGTTGGCAGAGAGGTGTTTGATTTAATTGACTTCCTTGTGTTTGTACCACGAAGAACATCCACAGCTGGAAGCAGTGGGGCTATATGTGATTTTTAGGTATTCGAATATAAGAATATGTGTACACTGAAAGAGCTTGTGTTACACGTGAAATTGCATGTCACACAAAATAAGGAGTCATTTACTAATTAACAAAAAAACATGGTGTTATCTCATTAATCCCTGCTAGAGCAGCATCAGAGGAAAGTACAAACACATGTTCATTTTTAATTTTTTTTCTGTAATAGACTTTATCACTTATTTATAAAAAATAAAAGGATAGCACCACCAAGTAAAACTGGCAATAGATAATAACTTCTTTCTTAACTTTTTATTTCAAGTGAAATAGTTAATGGCAGTTTTCCCAGGGAGCACCCTATAGACATGTTGGGTTACAGTTTGCTTCTAGGGAATAAGGAAAACTAATCTGGCAATTCTAGACAGAGCTGGGTCAGACCTTTTTGTTTGGTATTGCTTACAGGTATTTTGTTCCCAACATTTTAAGACTTGCTTTCCTTCCCTTAGGTTGTTAAAAAAATAACAATATGTGGTTTAAATTTGTCTTCCATCTGTTTCTGACAAAATACATGTATACCGACAATGTGAAAGCCTGAAGGATTGACTATCTCCTGTTAGTCTGGTGGGGTAAAAGTCTTCTGGTACCTCAATATATGTGCATTAACCACTTCCAATGTATTGATTGCCAACAGCAGTAAGTCCATTTGTATTAAGGTAGAGGTACTACAAGGCTTGAGGGGGAACTGCCAATATTTTTTTTAATATGACCAGAAACTCTGCCATCATTTAAAATAACCAAAAGGGAAGTTGCAAGTTTTTTTCTCATTCTGTTTTGGTTTCTTGCACTGCCATTATCTATGAAAGTGACAAGACAGCTAAAAAGAATTTGTCCTTGTTTGAACAAGCAGCACCCAATTCATAGAATCATTTGGAGTAATTTACAGCATTCAGCGATCTTTGTAAGCATGGGGGTGTGTGCACAAGAGCTCAGAGAAAACAAGTGCTCTGTGTACAGAGAGGGTGACCCACCTGAGAGTCCTACCATGCTCTCTCTTGACCAGTGTAAGGAGTTCGACAGCTGGTCAACACTGCAGCTCACAGTGACTGCTCTAGCCTTATATCGGAGGAGAAAAGCTAAGGACACATACACGTTCCCCTCCCACTGGATATTTTTTCCACCCTTTGTATGCACAACCATGAAATCCAAACCATATTTGAGCCTTTTTTGGTTCAAATAATCCATTTCATATTCTGAACTTGCTAAATCATTACTTCAATACACCTTCTCTGACACACGCTATTGCCTTTACTGCTACTATTGCTGTTTTCTGAAGTGATGTATCTCTGTTCACAGGCTGGTAAAACAAAAATGGATTCCAGAGCACAAACCAGGGAATTAATTTGTTGTGACTTCAGTAAGCACTGCTAGTTGCATATGATATTAGAGTTTCATTAATCACATCAAATTGTGGTGTCCTGGGTTCAGCAGTAGCAGTCATTTTCTCCTTCTTAGTAGCTGGTGCAGTGCTGTGCTTTGATTTTCAGCTTGGGAACAGTGCTGATAACACCAGTTTTTACTTGTTCCTAAGTAATGTTTACTCTGACCAAGGACTTTCTGAGTCTCATGTGCTGCCTCATGCTGGAGGAAGGGAAGCCGGGAGGAAGCAGAGACAGGACACCTGACCCAATCTAACCAAAGAGTTATTCCATACCGCAGCATGCCATGCGTAGCATATAAACTCGGGGGAGTTACCCAGAAGGGCTAGATCACTGCTTGGGCCGGCTGGGTATCTATCAGTGGGTGGTTAGTGATTGTATTCTCTTCCCTTGTTATTTCCCTTATCATTATTATTATTGATGGTAGCAGTAGCAGTAGTGGTTTTGTGTTATACCTTAGTTACTGGACTGGTTTTATCTCAACCTGTGGGAGTGACATTCTTTCAATTCTCCTCCCCATCTCTCCAGGAGCAGTAGGAGTATGAAGCAGGGGGGGTGCTGTGAGAGGGCGGCTGCATGTTTCTGACTTACCAGCTGGGCTTAAACAATGACAGTCCTTTGTGTCGCCCAACGTGGGGCAAGAAGTGTTGAGATAACGACGGATCTGATCAGACTGTGTCTAATTGTATTCATGGTAAGTATTTGTTGTTTCAGATTAACAGTCACTAGTCACAATGCTGATTTATTGGTTCTCAAGGTTGTTGCTCTTGATCTCACAGTTCCAGCATGTCGTACCTTACAGCTGGTATTTGTTATTTTAGTGTTTGTTGACTGGGGAGTTTGGTCTAAGGTTCTTGTTTCTCTGTACTTTACGGTAATGACTTGTAATACAATAGAATCATTGATCATGATCTGGCTTGTGTTCCCAGTGGAGTCATCGACTCCATACTTTGGGAAGTATATAATGGAAGTGTTTAGCAATTGCACTTTTTTTTTTTCCCTCCTTGGCTGGTCAACCCCTGAAGGAGACATTTTCTTACTTTCCCAGCCCCCCCCACCTGATTGTTTACAGCATCATTTGAGAGTTCTGGAGGTTCTGAATGGCCTTTAGACACCCTTGAGACCTGCCTGCTGATTGTGATAGGAATGTTGGCACACATACAGAGTGTGTTTTGCACATGACCATTTCATCTGATCTCAAGAGTTCAGCAGAGTCAGGTTTGAGTCTTGTCTAGGGTTGGACAACAATATAGGAGGACCAAGAGATTTTCCCCGAGGCTGGATAGTCATGCGTGGCATGGGCGTGTGTGGGATAGTATGGGCAAGTATCTAGGCCAGTGGGTCCCTCCAGTGCTTTGGAACTTCACCACTAAACAAGCGCAAAATCAAAAAACATCAGTAAAACACTTAAATGAGGTGTGTTGTCATTTTGGTCAAACCAGAGAGGGAGAAATCATGGCAACGTGCTGGGGTTTGGCCTATGCTTACAGAGCCCTGTTCAACACTATCCAGCAGCTTCAAAGGGAAAAAGATGTCTCTGAATCTGATGGTAAAACAACAGAAAACGCAGCTACCTCCAACTCCAAATACAGTAGCTACACCAACCCCAGTGACAATACAGTGGCTACTCAAAATCTGACTACAACAGACAATGCAGCTACTCCAACTCCAAGCACAGCAACTACACCAATGCCATCAACAAATACAGCAGCTACTCAAACCCCAACAGCAACAGACAGTGTAGCTGCTGGTGCTACTCAAACCCCAAGTGCAGCAGCTGCACCAACCCTGACAACAGATACTGCAGCCACTCCAACCGCAGTGACAATCACTGCAGCTAAACCAAAGAACCAATTCGTGCCAGTATCAGTGGCCCCTCTATGCAAGGGGAAAAGCAAACAAGAGGCACAAAAAGCAACCCCTGCAGTGAAGAAAGATGAAGAAACAATGCACTTAGTACACAGGACAGTATTTGAACATGAGTTATTATTACATGAATCAGTAGCAGAGGAAGAAGAGGTGACTTCTCGACACCAGACTTCAAGAGAGCCACGAAATATGCAAAAAGATTTTACCCGTCAACCAAGGGAGCAGCACATCATCACCTGGTTGCTCCGACATTGGGACAATAGGGCAGATGGTCACAAACTAGAAGGTAGGGAAGCTAAGCAGCTGGGATCACTTGTTAGGGAAGGGGGAATTGATAAGGGGGAATTGTCCCTCAGCCTTTGGAGGCAGCTCTTGACAACTGTGAAAGAAAGGTTTCTTCACAAGGACAATGTTATGAGTCGTTTGGCCAGCTGGACCACGATAGGAAAAGGCACCCAGTCTCTGAGGGAATCAGCCATTGTAGAGATGATCTATCACATGCCAGATGCTGGGAGTGCATCCATAGATCCAGATGAAGTTGAATGTACACGACCCATGTGGTGGAAATTTACACGGAATGCACCATCATCATACGCCCACTCATTGGCAACAATAACCTGGAATGACATAGTACCACCAACAGTGGATGAAATGATTCATCATCTCCAAGAGTTCAAAGACAATCTCACACCTTCCATCATTTCAGCTGTGGAAAAACTGCCCCAGGAGTTCAAACAACTGAGAGACGATGTAGCCAATCAATCCAGCTCCCTACGTGTACCAACCCACATCTCAGCTACTAACAAAAGGTATTCTACTGCTTGAGAAAGAAGATATAGAAGGTATACGGCATGGGGAACCCTATGGTTTTACCTGCAGGATCATGGAGAAGACCTGAGAGAGTGGGATGAAAAACTTGACTTCAGCTCCGGAGGAATGGGTGCATGAATTGAAGAGAAGAACAGAGGTCAAGGATGATCATCCCATGAAAGCTGTGGCTTCAGTCTCTGGTGAGCAGATTCCCAGGTAGAGTGGAAGAGCTGATTTTACTCCAGCTCCTGTGATAAAGAAGACTAATCCCTTTCTACAAGACTTAAGTGTCCAACATTGTGATGACTATTAGATAGGCCCTGCCTCCAGCCAGGTCGAGGTAGGGGACAATCGGATTTACTGGACTGTGCTGATCAGATGGCCTGGCACATCAGTCCCACAAGAAGTATAAGGCTCTCGTAGATACTGGTGCACAGTGTACCCTGATGCCATCAAGCTGTCAAGGAGTGGGACCCATTCATATTTCTGTAGTGACAGGAGGATCCCAAGAGTTGACTGTAATAGAGTCTGAAATCAGCATGGCTGGGAGAAAGTGGCAGAAGCACCCCATTGTGACTGGTCCAGAGGCTCCATGCATCCTTGGCATAGACTGCCTCAGGAGAGGGTACTTGAAAGACCCAAAAGGGTACTGATGGCCTTTTGGTATTGCTGCTTCGAAGACAGAGGAAATTGAGCAGCTGTCCACCTTGCCTGGTCTCTCGGAGAATCCTTCTGTTGTGGGGTTGCTGAAGGTCGAAGAACAAAGGTCAATCATGACCACAACAGCACACTGGTGGCAATATCGCACCAACAGGGACTCCCTGATTCCCATTCATTAGCTGATCCACAGACTGGAGAGCCAAAGAGTGATCGGTAGGACCTGCTCAGACTATGGCCAGTGAGGAAGTCTAATGGAGAGTGGAGACTAGCAGTAACTATCATGGCCTGAATGACGTCACATCACGAAAAAGTGCTGCTGTACCAGACATGCTAGAACTGCAGTATGAACTGGAGTCAAAGGCAGCCAAGTGGTATGCCACAACTGATGCTGCCACTCATTTTTCTCAATTCCTTTGGCAGCAGAGTGCAGGTCACAGTTCGCTTTTACTTGGAGGGGCGTCCAGTACACTTGGAACTGACTTCTCCAGGTGGAAACACAGCCCTACCAGCTGCTCAGGTCTGGCTGAGTATCGGTCGGTGGGTGGTGAGTGATTGTATTCTCTTCCCTTGTTATTTCCGTTGTCACTATTATTATTGGTGGCAGCAGTAGTGATTTGTGTTATACCTTAGTTACTGGACTGTTCTTATCTCAACGTGTGGGAGTTACCTTCTTTTGATTCTCTCCCCCATCCTTTTGGGAGTGGGGGAAGGAAGAAGGGGGGATGGGAGTGAGCAAGTGGCTGCATGGTTGTGAGTTACCGGCTGGGCTTAAACCATGACAGAAGGACAAAGGGGAAAAGTGGTAAGGAATATTTTTTTTCTGCACTACAGCTGTCTCTTACATATTTATGTTTGCTTGTATGCATGGGTAATGATGGCAAAACAACTTTTTTGGAATGTGTTCAAGTGTGTAGACAAACTGTCTACATTAGGTTTTCAACAGCCTTGAAAGTTTTGACCTTTATATTTGAGGCTTGAACACAGAATGTCATATTTTAATTTAAACGGCAATTTAATTGAAGTGCTTTATGTAGGTTTGGGTTTGGTTTTGTTTTTTCATTTACCTTTTCAGTAGAATAAAAGTCTTAACTGATCAATCAATAAAGTTTGAGGAGGGCAAGAATGATCTGAAAAAGGAATCAGTTAAAAAAAATCTATTAAAAATGTAGATGTCTAAATAAAAAAAACATAAAATCAGAAATAATATTGAGTTGTTTTGGGTTGTTATTAATGACAGGTTGTCCCCACATAGACTTCAACTGAACTCCATTCCTTTTAGTGATGTCAAGTAAACAGATTTTAGGGATGGTAGGGACAGAACTGAGGAGTCCAAAACTCAAAGTGGATAAAATATCTAAATAATGTAGACCTCCACAATCTGTGAAGTTGTCCTGTGATACTATGAGTCCTATCTACAAAGTATCACAAATGTTTATTTGCCCCAAGTCTAATTACTACTTTATTCTCCTGGAACACTGCTTCATTGCTGCAATACTGCTTATTTTGCCTAAGGCAATGTGCAACTGTTAGTAGAAGTCTTTGTCATGGTTTAAGCCCAGTCAGTAACTCAGAACCCTGCAGAAGCTTGCTCACTCACCCCACCTTCTTCCTCTGCCTGCTCCTGGAGAGAGAGGAGGGAGAATCGAAAGAATGTAACTCCCACAGGTTGAGGTCAGAGCAGTCCAGTAACTAAGGTATAACACAAACCGCTGCCGCAATCACCAATAATAATAATAAGGGAAATAACAAGGGAAGAGAATACAACCGCTCACCACCTGCTGACTGATACCCAGCCTGCCTGAGCAGCGCTCTAGCCCTTCCAGGTAACTCCCCACAGTGTATATATAGTGGCCATGGCGTGCTGCGGTATGGAATAACTCTTTGGTTAGATCGGGTCAGGTGTCCTGTCTCTGCTTCCTCCCAGCTTCCTCTCCTCCAGCATGAAGCAGCATATGAGATTCAGAAAGTCCTTGGTCAAAGTAAACATTACTTAGCAACAACTAGAAACATCGGTGTTATCAGCACTGTTCCCAGACTGAAAGTCAAAACCACAGCGCTGCACCAGCTGCTAAGGAGAAAAATGTCTGCTACTGCTGAACCCAGGCCAGTTTTTTACTGTTGTGTGTAGCCATTGGATCTCTACCTTGGTTATATATAGATATAGATAAAACTAATACATTTATTTCTTTTATTTAATTTTCTACTGGGTAAGCTTTCTAGGCTGTATTACATTTGTATGAATATGATGTACACCAAAATGTGTTAACTCCTGCAAACAATGTGATGTGGAAAGAAAGGGACTTGCTGTTTTTCTGTGCACTGGGGCTAGTGCCACCACCTCAGGCACAGGCCAAGGCAGAGGCAGGGTCCAGCACGGCCCAGCCTGGAGGAGAGGGCAGCCTCCTCTGCAGGGCAGCCCGCACCCCCTCGCCACACTCCACGGCCCAAAGAAGTGAGAAGAAGGCCTGCCCGTCTCCGCTCCCAGCCCTCACGGAAGCACGGCAGGGGTGTCTGAACTAAACAGGAAGCTTCAGTCACTCGCCGCTGTCCCCCCGGGGGACCCCTAGGGGAGGAGTCAGGGCAGCCCCAAGCCGAGAGAGGGGCTCAGCAGCTGGTGCTCCATTTTTGTTTGCCAGGGGGCAGCTGCCTCTCGCTGTTCCACCAGTGGAATCTGTCCCGGGGTCAGCGGGCAATAAAGGATGAAGCTTCA
Source organism: Neopsephotus bourkii (assembly GCF_033783945.1). Classification (NCBI taxonomy): domain Eukaryota; kingdom Metazoa; phylum Chordata; class Aves; order Psittaciformes; family Psittacidae; genus Neopsephotus; species Neopsephotus bourkii. The sequence continues at coordinate 682,364 of NW_026902006.1, forward strand.
GAACTGGTCTCTGACAGGATGTCAGAAACTTGGAAAAAAGGAGGGAGGTGTCAGGAGTATTGTATTGTGGCACTGCGGTTATGACTGAGAAATCGGAAAATTAAGAGAAAAATAGAGCAAACAAGTAGGCAGAGTTCAGGATCAACTGAAGCAAGTACAATAAAGATGCACGTTCACCATGACAACTGAGAGTCAGCATGAGGCCCTGCATTAAGGATGAACTGGGAACTGATGGAGGAAAGAAATTTCATAATAAAGAACTGATTGAGCCTTTAACAGAAATCATTCTTTCAGAAGGCTGAATTTTATGCATAAGCTTATCCAAGATTTATTTTGATTGTTGTAGTTAATTAGATGTTGTAGCATTGTGGGAATGTGGTGGACATCAAAGTTTGAAATGAAGTGTCAGCAGATTCTTAATATTTTACCGTAACAAAGTTATATTCTGATCCATTAACATTTAGCTCACATTAATTCATTAAGTCTTGGGGTTACAGTTACCAGTTTGTCATAAATACTGTACTGAGAATAAGATTTTGGTGGTGATGGTTTTGGGTTTTTTTGGTGGGATTGTAGGGGTTTTTGTTTGTTTGTTTTGTTTATTATTTTTTTTTTCTATTTCTTGGGGGTGTGGGGGTTGTGATTGGGTTTTTCCCCCCCCTTTCAATTTCTGTATAACTTTATCTAACTTGGTTCTCTAATACTTATCTAATCTATTAGATTACTAATTAGATAACTAGATAATTATTATCTAGTACTGATAAGAATGTTCTCCAGGTACCTGGAGTTTTTTATTTTCTTTCCTTTTTTTTTCTTTCCTCATGCAATTTTTCTATCTCTGAATTCCACATAAATCAAAATATTCAATAAGAAGCATAAAGAATGGAATACTTTCAGTGTAGTGAATGCAGGCTGGAAATATTTGATGACTATACAAAGTGAACATAATGTTAACGAATTTGTGTTAAGGAAGTAGATAAACAAGAATGGTAGTATGTCATTATAAACTAAAATAACTATTAATGAAACTAACAAGAGAGGTCACTATTAATGAAGTCATGGACTAGAAAAAATATGAAACATTGCTACTAAAGCCCTCTAAAATTAAAACTCTATAGCTGCAATGAGATTTGAATAGAAAGACTGGGTTGAATTCTCCTCTGGTATGTCCTTCAAACAAAGGCAAGAAAAACAACAGAGAAAGGAAAAAATCTCCAAAAGAGTAAGATTATTAGTCTTTCTACCAGGGCCTGTAGTGACAGTAGAAGGAGCAACAGTTCTAAGCTGAAAGCAGGTATCTTTAGATTTGACATAGGAAAGAATTTTTTTTCAATGAGGGTGGTGTGACTCCACCTCTGGGAACAGGCTGTCCAGAGAAGTTGTGGCTACCCCTTCCCTGGCAGTGTTCAGGGACAAGTTCGAACAACCTGGTCTAGTGGAAAGTGTTCTAGTCTATGGCACAGGGGTTGGACTAAGTGATCTTTAACAGTCCCCTCCAGCCAAAACCATCCTATGATTTTGTGTTTCTAAACAGATGGGGTGACCTGGGAAGTTATATCCTGACAAACAAGATCAATAAAACTTCTGGAGAAAGATCAAAGCATTTGTTCTGGCTCTGCTTTCTTTGGAAGGCAATGCACTGTCCAAAATCCACTGGTTTGTGTTTGCCACTCTAAATTTCTTCCTTCGATGGACCAGATGCCACCTGACTGAATCTGCTGCTGTCAGGATGTGTTATCTAGAGTTGGTATTTCTAATAGTTATCTCACTCTATGCTTCCTTTTATAAAATATACCTCTTTTTTTTTTTCCTCTCTTGGTATTTTCTTCTCATATTTTTCTTCATTTCTATTACCATATTTTGGTAGTAGCACGCATTTTCATTGATGCTTTCTTTTTCATGAAAGAAAGTTTTACAAAAGCCTATTTCTTCCATCTCATTTAACTGAAAAGTTTAGTTTTAGTTTCAGTTTTAGTTTTGTTTTTGTGGTTTTTCTTTTGGGGGGGTGTTTCTTTGCTTTTCTTTGCTTTTCTTTGCTTTTCTTTGCTTTTCTTTGCTTTTCCCTTTGCTTTTCTTTGCTTTTCTTTGCTTTTCCCTTTGCTTTTCTTTGCTTTTCCCTTTCCTTTCCTTTCCTTTCCTTTCCTTTCCTTTCCTTTCCTTTCCTTTCCTTTCCTTTCCTTTCCTTTCCTTTCCTTTCCTTTCCTTTCCTTTCCTTTCCTTTCCTTTCCTTTCCTTTCCTTTCCTTTCCTTTCCTTTCCTTTCCTTTCCTTTCCTTTCCTTTCCTTTCCTTTCCTTTCCTTTCCTTTCCTTTCCTTTCCTTTCCTTTCCTTTCCTTTCCTTTCCTTTCCTTTCCTTTCTTTTTCTTTTTCTTTTTCTTTTTCTTTTTCTTTTTCTTTTTCTTTTTCTTTTTCTTTTTCTTTTTCTTTTTCTTTTTCTTTTTCTTTTTCTTTTTCTTTTTCTTTTTCTTTTTCTTTTTCTTTTTTTTTTTTCTTTTTTCTTTTTCTTTTTTCTTTTTCTTTTTCTTTTTTCTTTTTCTTTTTCTTTTTCTTTTTCTTTTTCTTTTCTTTTTCTTTTTTCTTTTTCTTTTTCTTTTTCTTTTTCTTTTTCTTTTTTTTTCTTTTTTTTTCTTTTTCTTTTTCTTTTTCTTTTTCTTTTTCTTTTTCTTTTTCTTTTTCTTTTTCTTTTTCTTTATCTTTTTCTTTTTCTTTATCTTTTTCTTTTTCTTTATCTTTTTCTTTTTCTTTTTCTTTTTCTTTTCTTGTCATTACTCTTACTACTATTAATACAGATAAAGAAAACTGAATAGTATGCAAGTTGAGTCAAATCAGCTTTTTCAAATTCTGGAATGAGACAGTATGTGGGATACTGACTGAAAACAGCAAAGTCAGTGAAGGAAAATGAGGACGAGGTCCTCCAGGCCCCAGAGCAAAGAATACCCTGCAGACCATGGTGAAGAACATGACGACACAGGTTCTTCCCCCGCAACTCATGGAAGTCCATGGTGGACCCAATGCAGCAGGTGGAGATGTGTTGAAGGATGCTGCAGCCCATGCAGAGCCCACCTTAGAGAGGTCCTGTCAGGAGCTCAGACCCATGGAAAGCAGCCTATGCAGGAACAGATTTTCTGGCAGGACCTATAACCCCATGGAAAGGACCCATGCTGGAGCAGTTCATGAAGAACTGCAGCCTGAGGGAAGGACTCACATTGGAGAGTGCATGAAGGAATGTATCCTATGGGTGGGACTCCACGTTGGAGCAGGGGAAGTGAGTGAGGAAGAAGGAGCAGAAGATGCAATGTGATGAACTGACTGCAACCGATCACGTGTAATATATGATGAACTGGCTGCAGCCCTCATTCCCTGTACACACTGTGCTGACTGGGGATAAGCATAGAGCAATTGGGAGTGAAGTTGAAGTTAAACACAGAAGGAAAAGAGGGGTGTGGGAAAGGTTAACTCAAAAACAATTCCCTCATTCACAAAGAAATCACTCTTTGTGTATGAAGAAATGGTAGTATATTTCCTATTGCAATATGTTTTTTCTGATCGTAGTTTCTGGTCAGTCTGAAGATTGTTTCTGGAGCAAAGATGTGACAGACACATGTGTTTATGCCCATGTGTTTGTCAAGTGCACTAGGAAAGAGCAGCAAAAGGGTATGAAGTGCTGTCTCATGAATAAGAAAATATTTGCCCAAGTTCAGTGCACTTATGAGAAACACTGAGCTTCATTAAAATTAAAATAAGTCAAAGTAAACAACCTGTAAGTACTGTGAGCCAAAAAGCTTGTTGTGCTGCAGGAAAGATATGCGGAGACACCTAAGAGCCACCAAATGTTGACATCAAAAGCCTTTTAAGCTAGGATTCCTCACGGACATTGCAATCTGCCAGCCATTTTCCCAGGTGCATTCTTGTTCAGTTTAACATTGACAAGATACAACAATAAAACATCTGGTTTCTGCTGGAGTAGGCCACTGGGTAACTTCCAGGATGAGAGAATTATTATAGCTGTACTGCATTCAGCTACATAAGAGACTCAAGTCTGGCTTTTGGGTACTCTCTCCATAGAGCTTCCCAACACTGGGGAAAGTCTTCTGCCCCAGCCTGACCCTTCCAACATGATTTGCCCTGCTCCAGAGGAGCTGGTGACCTCATCCTGGTCAACCTGTGTTCTAAAACTACTAGCAGATATCATCTCTCAGTGCTGAGGGAGTGCTCTTTCCCTGGAGGCCATGAAAACAACATGTGCAGCATTTGTCTTCTTGGGCTTGGGCTGCTCTAGGCTCGTTACACTTAAAAATTTAATTCCAAATTCCTTGCTAAGTACTGAGAGTGGCTGATGCCGGGCCAGGACTTGTGGGTAATGGGAGCGCAAGTCAACCTTCTTTCCAGAGATTGACACCTCAGAGTGACACTGGCCTTTCTTTTCCTGTCTGTAATTTTCTGGAGAGCTATAGATTTCTGATATTCACTTTGTATTCTCTGATTCAGATTTTGGCATGTGACAAGAGTCAAAATATGACTAGATTTCTTTAAGCTTTTGAGAAGTATCTCAAAAATAGTGAAACAAGTGCAGTGGAGGGGGAGGACAGGACCTCTCAATTTCTGAGCAAAAGGAAGATTCAGAGGCTATTTAAACAGGGATTGTATGATTGTTATTTTTTTTTTCTATTCTTATTTCTCTGTAATAGTGGGATACAATAAGTCAGTCTGAAATTTATGCCTAATGGTGTATTGGGGGTGGAATAAAGAGAAAGAATCTCAGTTGAAGGATGCAAACCTACAATGCTTGTTCCTGATTTCAGAATAAGGTCAAGATATGCCATTTTTTCTTTTTAGACAAAAAGCAGTTTGAGGCTTATTTCCAGCACTGCTTGGCATTGCACCTACATGGATCTTCCAATATTACAGTAAAAACTGCTCAGGGAACACATTTAGAAAGCCCAAGATGATATCCTAATTTCTCTGTCAGGTAAACTTTCTATAATTTGTAGAGTTAGTGGTGCTAAATCAGTCAGAACCTGGATGAAGTTATATTTTGTTTGACATTTTGAAACATCAGTGATGCTGGACAACTTGTTGCTCCTTTTTAGCAGAACTAAAGGCACCTTCTTTTAACTTAGATACTAGCTTAGTCAGTGGTACTGACTAAAACTATAAATCTGAATTGTTCTGAGTTTGCTTAACCAGAACATTTCCTTTCAACAAAGAGAAAAGAACTAGACAAAACACATAGACATACACTTGACAAATGTGTAACTCACATTGAGATCAATTCAGAAAGAAAGAGAAAACTGATTACTGGAGCAGGCAAATAAAGATGTCTTTGAGGGGGTAGAAATGTGATTAAAGGAGTGTGTATATACCAAGAAAAACTGAAAAAAACAGAGTAAAAAGGCAAATCCACTGAACAGGAAGCATGTGAGGGCATTGGCAATGTCATGCATTTAAGGTTAAGGTGTGTCTTTGGCAAATAACTGTAAGATGAATTACATGCAAGTGAAATTTGCTTTGGAAACAGGAGGAGATGAAGCATAACCCAATCATTAGAGCACATGCTGGGGACCATCTTCCTTAGACAGCCAAAGGCAGACTGAAGTCAGCAGGCAGCAAAGTGATGTACGCTGGATGAGGATTACTTCACCAGAATATAGATTAGTCACAAGAGCCAACCCAGCAGCAATAAACATGCATTGCTGGTGGAAGATAATGAAGGCAGAAGGTTGAAAGCTGACATCCTCATCACAGAATGCACTAGTGGGTAAGGGAAAAAAAAAAGGAGGAGAAAGAAAAAACCAACATAACAAGAGAGGGAACTGTAGTCAAACAAAATGCTGTTCTTCAGAAGTGGGTCTTTACAGGCCATCCTTGAAAAATGAGCTCAACCAAGGCTAGCATGGAGGCAATGTAGGTGCACATAAGTAGTGCCTGGATGTTAATGTGCAGGTGAGTTTTTCCAGTTAAGCATGTTCACATTTTCTGAGTAAGAGGTGGATCACCTACAGATTTTTTTTTGCCTGGGCAAGATACTCTTAGATTTTTTGTTGGTGTAGATTTCTTTCATGTTTTGTTTTGCTGTAAGGAAACTGCTGAGCAGAATGACATTTCTTACATAGAGCAGAGGAAAAAACAATTGCAATTGAGCTCTGTGAAACATTCCAGGAAGAGCATTTCCTCTTTGTATCAGGGAGTGTATTAGCCCCAAATAATTGGTAGGTGAATCAAATAGTCAATACATGTGTCTTCATCTTTTCATCTGACCTAACTTTAGCCTCTAATTCAGATGGTGAGCGTTTACAGACTCTCTTTAGCCCCTCACTGTGATAAAAGCAGCAGTAAACAGAGCGGCTTCTCCAAAGTGGCTTCTCACAGCTGGTTGTGTTGACCATCTCTTGTCAAGTCTTATAACCCTCATATTTATTTGAGAATGGAACTTCTTTTGCCTTCGTTGATGGTTGCTTACTCAAAGAAGATCTCAGAAGCAGAGTTAACAGCTGCAGTTAGCTCCACAGGACAGAGTCCACTTTGGATTACAGCAGCCTTCAGAGACAAGCTATCTTGAGAATGCACTGTACTACAGCATATAAAAAACCCACCAGCTCTCAGGTTCTAAACTGATTTCTACATGTACTTTTGCATTGTATGGAATACATGGCTTTTTTTTTTTTTTTTTTTTTTTTGCTTTCTCCCTATTTTTTCTTTTATGCTCCAGATTTGACACAACTTTTCCCTTGTCCTTACCATATGCTTTTTTTAACTTCATGTTGCCATTTCCTTCACCACACTTGTTCCATCTTTCCAGAGTTTCCATGTACATTGCACTTCCTGGGTTGCTGTTGTGAAAATGATAGATTTGGGACTTTCCTCTTTCCCATGAATTTGTTTTAAGCCCTGCACTACATGCAAGCTTAATACTAGCAGCACTGCAGTAGCAGCAGAGCATTTTGCAGATTAGCACTCAATAAATTACCTATGGTCTGCTGTTGCCAAGGTCTGAACAAACAGCTAACTAAAAATTTGGAGATAGTACTAAGCCCACTTGCCAGACATGTCTGGCTTAGTTGCATATAGCTCCATATGATAGTAGCTCTTCAAGGAGCATCAAGCACGCTGGTTTATTTTACCTATGTGAATCTGCTCTAAGAGTGCTGTGATGACCCATGGGGCTTTGATTATACCTACAAAGTGGTGTTTGGACGAAATTCTGTGCTCTGAAGAAGAGCAAATCAGACAGGTTCACTGGGGAGAGAGGACTGATGGATTTTGGAAAATGACTGCTCTCTCTATAGCTTTTGTACCCACCTGGCAAAACCTCAGCTTTCTGTCAATGTTGCCTGTATTGCAGAGCTGATAACAGCTTTGCAGAGGTACCTTTAGCTAGGATCATTTATAAGTATTTTCACACCTTTAAGCTCACAGTACTCATGCTAGAACTTGTGCCACCTTATTCATACCACCGTAGATGCAGAAAAATAAGTTTCCTACAGAAATTTTTAATGGGATTTAGGAAAAGAAGCCAAGTCTTTATGTATTGTAGACCACGTAACAAAGACTACATCTGCTTGTATTGTTTTCTTTCCTTGATAAAGAAAGCATTTTTAACTGCTTTGTTCTGGTGTTTATGAAATTTGACGCAGTTAGTGAAGAAGTTGGACATCATTCTGTCTTTCTAATTTTCTCAGACTGACAGCAGTGACTTCTGGTGAAGTTCAAAGGGACTAACAGTCATGGAGGCCCACAGAAATAGTCACTGATAGAAGATCATCCCTCTTTCAGGAAAAATGGAAAGAAAATAAAATTTTGTGACTTGTCCTAGTATATAAAAGCAGATTTCCACCCTTTGTGCTCTTAAGGGGTGACATCATGGTGCATCTTTGCTGCATGAGCTCTAAGACCAGTGCCTTTGTTAACCTGCTGGGCAGCTTTGTGTCAGTTGCAGTATTAATAACCTTCCTGGTGTTACTCTTTCTGATCGCTCATTGTAGCGATCACAGTGCAGATTGTTAACAGTCTGCCTTTGCAAGTAGAAAACATTGTGTGAACTTCCTGGACTTCGTAATGGGAACAGCATGGCAATGTTAATTATAGCAAAGACATTTGTGAAGCATTTAATGACAACCTTCTCTGTATGTGCTGGTTTGCCAGTCAATACTGAATTACAGATATCTGCTAACATGAAGACAAATCTGGTTTTAATATGGTGTCTTCACTTGACATTAAAGGATGACATTCAGTTATTACTAGCTAAAGTGTTTTATCAATTTGTCATATAATTTGCTCAATAATTTTTTCAGCTTTTTTAGTTCCATTGTCTGAATAATTGCTTTTATTTGGCCAGCTTAGCTTATGTAGAATTAGCCATTGCTAAGGAAAGGGATGTTTGACAGTCAAGTTTTAAAACCAGAAAATTAGGGCTTTAAATCATACTAATTTAAGAAAGATGCTGAATTTATTTTGTAAGAGGACTACAGCTGCAGCCTATGTACTTAATTGGGCTTAACTGTGCTTCACAGAAGAGTCTTCAGGCCCTGGCTCTCTCGTGTTCTAGGCAAAAAAAAAAAAAAAGAAAAAAAAAGAAAAGTGGTACATGTAAGCTCTTCCTTAGAAAGGATGATGTTAATTCCTGCATCTGCCAGCTTGATTAAAATAAAACATTTCTTTCCAAACAGATGTTGAAGGATAATTTTTTTAATTTGGAAGTTGACCTGAATAATTGCTGCAGAAAACAGTAACTGTGGAAAAGTAGCCTACAGCTGCCTACATGATCCAGACCACAATGGCTGACGATGGGTTGTAGAGAAAACTGACTTGATTAACTTTCTTCTTCAGCAGTTTCTGCAACTTGTCACTTGGGACTCCACACAATTGCCTTCCACCTCTGAGGCTTTCTTACAATACAACAGGACCCACTAGGAAACAGGGCATATTTTTTCTCATTTTCTGGTAATTATACAATAGGCATTCTTCAGCATGCATCGCCTCCTCCTCTGGTGACATTCTGAAATCTTTGCCTTCTGGCCTGCCCAAGACCACTTCCAAGATTTCTGGATGACCGGGATTTTGTAATCAAGCTAATTGTGTGATCGGTGTAACCCCCTTATTCTATGTAGCATCAGTTGCTTCCACCCCCTGAAATAGCCTATGCCAAGGATGCATGAAGCATCTGGGCCAGTCATGAGAGGGTGCTTTTCCGAATCCTTCCCAAACAGGCTGATTTCAGCCTCCAGTACAGCCAGTTGTTGGGATCTTCTTTCACTCTAAAATTACAAATGGCTTCTGCCTCTTGATGGCTTAATGGCATTAGGGTACACTGTGCACTGGTATCTACTAAAGCCTTAAGGTAGATTTTCCATCCCACTTCCTCATGTTGTTTCTTTGACCCTGCAGTTAAAACTACAGGGTACCCTGTGGTGTGTACATTCTATATCCTCTCTCTTGAGTGAAAGAATGCTTACTGTTCATAGCTGAGATGCTGGTGTATACAAGTTGGGAGTAGGACCTATCTTCTTTCAGTTGCAGGAGGTACTGGAACAGTTTTTCACACTGTTGGGACAGTTTTTCCACAGCCAAGATGCAAGTCCATAGGGAAGAAGAAAGATTTTCTTTGTATTCTCTGAGCTGCTGAGCTGCTTCATCCATCATTGTTGCCTCTTTGTTTCTCCGGCTCATTACTGCCAGTGAGCTGGATTCATATGCAATGAGTTTTCATATGACAATGGTGCACTTCATACAAACTTCCTCCTCGTGGGCTGTGTGCATTGAATTTGTATGTGTGGGTAACTACATGTTGTTCTGGTTGTAATAAATCATGTGTAGCATGGTTAATTCCCTCAGACACTGGAAACCTCTCTCCACTGCCATCCACTTGCCTGGGTGCTGTATAAAATCTTCCCTGAATGAGTCCCTTCATGCTTGACAGGAGTTGCCTCCAGAGGTTGAGGTCTTGTGCCTCTTTTCCAATAATTTTGCCAATGCCTCCCTCCCTTGAACGTGATCCCAGCTGCTTGGCTTTCCTATGCTGTAATTCCAGGATACTAGCTCCATTATCCCAGCATCAGAGAAGCCAGGTGGTAATCTGCTCACTTGGATGATGGTAGAAAACTTTTTGTATATGCCGCAGCTCACCCTGGGATAAGGATTGAGAGGTTACCTCTTTTTCTGCTTGTTACTCCTGTTCCTTCCTGTTCTTGTGATAACCCTGATTCATCTTCCTTCACTAAATGAGCTAAGTTCAGTGTCTATCTTTTCATAGTGGCAAGTGATAACAGCATGATTGGTTCTCTGGTTCAGCTGCAGCTCCTGTCACTGTGGTTGGAGTAATCACAGTGCCTGCCATTTTGTGATCAGATCCAGAGACCTCCTCTTCCCTTTGAGGATACTGAATAGTGCTGAGCAGGGCTTGGTAGGCATGGGCTAGGCAGCAGCACATTGCAGTGATTTGTGCTTCTCTGTAATTGCCAGGGCAACATCATAATTTTTCCAAAGATTTTTTACTACTATTTCTGGATTCTGCACTTTTTCAGAGATAAAGTTCAAGACGTTGGAGGTGCCCACTGTCCTAGGTACTTAGCCCTACTGTCCCACACACCATGTCACTCGTAACTATCCCACCTTGGTACAAATCTGTGGATAGTATTCTTAAATAGTTGTTTACCCTTAAACAAGAACTGGAACACATTCAGCAACATGCTGATTTCTATCAATAGGACCATGCTGGTTTCAAGTTCCCAAAGATATTCCAAATTTTCAAAGTTCTCAGACACTAAGCTTAGCAGGGGAGGCAAAGATGTGGGAAGATTTCTCCTCCATAAGTTGGCTTTCTGAGGAGAAAACACAAAGGATATGATTGTTAATAGTTCCCCTTAGATTGTTTCTGAAGCACAGAGATGACATCAGTGATGAGAACACATACCAGAATAATTTTGTGACAGGCAATTCTATTGTATCACAAGCTAGAATTACAAAGTACAACAAAACGAGAACCTTAGCCCAGGCCCCAGTAGTGTTAAACATCAAAACAGCAAATACAGACTGCAAGAGAGGTGTTACACAATTCAGCCCTAAGGACAAGTAAAAATAAACAAGAGAAAATGAATCAACATTGTGACTAGCCTCTATTAAGCCAATACAATGAATGTTTATAACAAATCCAGTTTAACACACTGTTCAGATCTTTCATTATGTCAACTGTCTATGCCCCACCTTGGGTGCTGAAAAAGACTGTTGGGTTTTAACTCCAGCTGCCAACTAATTACAATGAAGCTGCTTGTTCACCCCCTCTCCACTACTCTAGTGGGATGGGGAGGAGAACTGGAAAATGGTAAAACCCATAGGTTGAGATAAGAGCAGTTTAATAGCTGAAATAAAGTAAAATGTGACACTAATGCTAACATCAGTACCAACACCAATGCTAATACTGAAAATGGAGATAACAAAAAGACAGAAAGGAATAAAACTCAGAAAATCCCCCAACATTGTGATGCACAATAGAACTGCTCACCACGCTGTGGCTGATGCCCGCTCCGTTCCCCAGCAGTGATCTTCTCTGCCTGGGTAATTTGCACCAGTTTATATGCTGAGCCTGATATCATATGGCATGGAATATCCTTTTGGCCAGTTTGGATGAGTTATCATGGTGTCCTGGGTTCAGCAGTAGCAGTCATTCTTTTCCTTGTAAGTAGCTGGTGCAGTGCTATGTTTTTGACTTTCAGCCTGGGAACACGCTGATAACACCAATGTTTTTACTTGTTGCTAAGTAGTATTTACTCTGACAAATGACTTTCTGAGTCTCATGCTCTGCCAGGGAGGAGGGGAAGCTGGGAGGAAGCAGAAACAGGACACCTGACCTAAACTAACCAAAGAGGTATTCCATACCACAGCATGTCGTGCCCAGTATATAAACTGGGAGCAGTTATCCAGAAAGATTAGATCACTGCCGGGGTCGGGCTGGGTATCAATTGGCGGGTGGTTAGCGGTTGTATTCTCTTCCCTTGTTATTCCCCTTATCTTTATTATTATTGGTGGTAGCAGTAGTGGTTTGTGTTATACCTTAGTTACTGGACTGTTCTTATCTCAACCGGTGGGAGTTACATTCTTTCGATTCTCCTCCCCATCCCTCTGGGTGAGGGGGAAAGAAGGGGGGGAGTGAACGAGTGGCTACATGGCTCTGAGTTACTGACTGAACTTAAACCACGACACCTGGCCATGCTCCCTCCCAGCTTTTTGTGTCCTTCCAGCTTTCTCAATGCTGACCATAAGAAGCTGAAAAGTCTTTGACTTAGTATAAACACTGTTAAGCAACAACTAAAACCATGTATACTAGATATGAGGAAGAAAATTAACTCCATCCCAGCTGAAACCAGGACACTGACTTCATTGGCAACTTACTTTGAGGATATGGTAAGTCCATGGTTTAATGGTTTCCACTACTATTAAATCAATACACTTTAACACTCATAATCACTCATACGTCAAATGTAAATCAATACTCTTTAACAGTCATATCCTGAATTAGCTGTGGGTGTGAAATAGCAAGAAGCTGATGACGTATCTTTGTGATTCAGTCTTTGTAGCTGAAGACAAGGTTGAGGTGATCATGCTTGAATGCTTCCCAACAAAAGATGTCAAAAATACAGCCTTGATACTACTTACCCCTCCTCAAAAGGGACTCATCTTTTCCTGTTGGTGCATATCTTGCTATCAGTTTGACAGCCATCCTTCATGTGTGGCAACACTCTTCGCATTAGGCAGTATGTCCTGCCTATTTTCAGTCGTTAGCAACTTTTTTCTGTTCTTTGTCTTTCAGATTCTATGATTGAGTTCCTGTTTAGGTATTTTCTCCTACCACCTATGTATTGGACTAAGTACTGATTAAAATCTTTAAAAAATGCTTGTTGTTGTTTACCCCTTTGATAAACACATTGCTTGTTTATCATGGTATTACAAAATTTCTTATACAGTTGTTGCTTATATGGTTTTGTCTTTGTTGTTTCCTTTGTTGTTGTTTTGTTTTATGGCAAGAAAATATAGGTATAGGTATAGATGTAAGTGTAGGGTTAAGTGTAGATGTAGGCCTAAGTATTGATTAGTGCTCTCAACAATTTGTTGAATGCCTTAGGCCTCAGACTTCATTCCACCTTCCTTTAGTTGATTGCTCTGCATAAATAATGAGGAGTGTTCTAAAATAATTTAAGAAGAACTAAAAATGGTGAAAAACTGGCGAAGTAGAAAGGAGAAGTCAGCAGACCCTGACATGTTTTCTTCCCAATGTCATTTTAAAATATTATTACCACAGTCTAAAAAATAACGAGATCAAGTGAAGTAAAAAGATGGGGCCTTGAGCAACCTGGTGTAGTGGAAGGTGTGCATGCCCATGGCAGGGGTATTGGAAACAGATGACCTTTAGGGTCCCTTCCAACCCAAATCATTCCACGATTCTAGGAAAACTGGAGGATGGGGTGTCTTTATCTCCCTTCTATGCTGTTTGCATTTACATCAAATATCAAGCTTTCTTCTGCATATCCCAACACTGTCTTATTTATGAAATTTCCACTTAATTATGAAATTTCCACTATTTATGAAAACAAAAGCAGAGAGAGACTCTGCTATAGAGACTCATATGAAATCCAAAAAGCCAGGATCTGAGAAAAACACCAATATATTGTGAGCCTAGCAATGAATGGAGAGTCTTACTGTTGCTCATTCAGTGGCATAAAATGTCAAAAGATGATAGATCATAGCAGAATTTAAATCTGCTATTTTGCTTAATCACAGATCAGGGAAACTTCAGGCCTGTTTTTAGTAACTAAGGTCATTGAGCTAACTTTCATGTATCACAAACATTTCAAGAGTACTAGCTGAAATATATCATTTACTTGCATAAAGCTAATTCCACGCAACCCTATGCTCATGCATTGCTTCAATGCAAGCATAGGCTGCCATGAAATCACCTTTGCTTACAATCACGTCTCTGTTTTCATGTGAGAGACAGCATAAGCCAAAAAGCATTTGGAATCAGATACATACATAAACACAGACATACATATGCATACACATATACATGCATACGCACATATAGACACTATATGATATCCAGTTGTACAGTAGTGGGCAGCATCCCTTTCTGTCTTCGTTTGCTTTCACTTCTGCTTTTAACTCTATGAGTTTTCTTTGATAATGACATATCTTTCTTAACTGACAATGCATTTTTGGTAACAATGCATCTATTTTCATTAGCAGATGAGGAAAGCTTGAAGTTTATTTCTATTTTTTGACCTGCTGCTGCCTGGGGATTCTTTCTCCAGTGCCTGCATTTACTGGCATATTCCTGCTGCTGCTGGGCCTGCTGACATGGAAGTCTCTGATTACTTTTATCATGGAGAAATTATGAAATCTATTCTAGGGTCCTCATTTGGTCTTGTCATATCTCCTCATTTTCCTTGTTTAGAAAATAAGCTTATCGCTCTATAGCTGCTTCTTTTCATCGCTATGTTGTTCCCCTCAAAGTTGTCACTTTCACTTTCTTTCAGGAAGGAGATTCCTTTCTAAATTATTCTGATTCTGGCTCCTTAGATCACTCTGCTTCACTCTCCTGCATTGTGGTATGACCATTACACAAGCATGATGCTTGGCCTCATGACAGAGCTCTATATATAGAAATAAACACACTCAACAGTGTATACATTTTTATTCAAAATTATTGTTTTATATAACTTGATAATCTCCTTTCTGCCAAGTTCTCCAGACATCCCTTAATGGTTCTATTTTCATCCCATTCCCTTGATAAATTCACATTGCCATCCAAACCAATATTCCTTCAGAAGTTATTACTCGAAGACTCAGCTACCTTTCCTTTTCTAAGGTCTGGAAGAGATGTTAAATTGCTAATTGCCTTCTTTTGCAGTATTGGAAAATATTTTCTCACATATATCAATCTTTTAATTGGAAAAGAGGAATGTAATGATATAAGTTTAATCCCACACTGTTTTTTGATATCAAATCAGAATGATATTTAATTACTGCTTTCAGGCATCCCATTTGCTCTGAGAAGACTTCACCATGTTGCTTTATTGAACTGCCTTTACGCTTACCAGGATTGTGGCCCCCAAATCATTCAGTATCATGATTCAGATTAGAACCATTTATGATTCTAGCTGCTTGCACAAATGACAAGGAATGTCCTTTCACAATGCTGGGGTACAAAGTTACCTTCCACAGTTCAGCTGAAAGGGCTTGTTATTTTCTTTGTTTCCCATCTTTCTCCTCTTCTTTCACTAGAATTTAACGACAAGACTTTTGGGGGTCTTGTTTGTTTGGGGTTTTTTGTTTGTTTTTTTTTTTGTTTGGTTTTGGTTTTAGGTTTTTGTTGGTTTTTACTTGTTTTTTTTTTCTTTTTCTTTACCCTTGGCTAATGTACAATGCTTAATAAATATGCACTTGTTCCTCATTTTACTTACACTTCACTGATTCTCCCAAATTACTTAGCAGAAGATGACGGGTTTTGTACCCTGTTTGTTATAAACAATGAGCAAAATGGAGCATGTAGCTGGTCGGTTCCACTGTCACTAGGAAGAGCTCCTCTATATACATCATCTCCATGATACAAATCAGGTCTTCAGGGCTACCACCACTGAAATGCAAAATCATCTATTGGAACTCAAATGAGCAGCTGCCCCAAAGGCTGAACAGCCCTTGCATGACTGTTTAGGAACCTGTGTCTTATTTTGTGATTACATGTAGGGTATGTGCAGTTTCCTGATCTCTCCTTTTCATTTCAGTTTTGAATTAAATCTGTCAAATAGGCAAACAAAGTGGAATTAAACATACCTGTGCCCACTATAAAATGCCAGCTGGTGTAGCAGGGTTATCTTATTTTAACTGGGGGCCTTTCTCACAAGAACTCCATTAAACGTGTTCTTGTCCCATTTGCTGAATCATGTGGCTACTTCACAGTGCCTTGGACTTCACTGCTCAGGAGGCTGGACTATCTTTCATAAGTGTCTGTACTACTTTCACTTACCCAATTATTAAATGGTGATCTTTATGGTTCCATACTTTTTGAACTGCTTAATCTGTTCTGTGCTCATGTAAATGTTACTTAGGGATCTCTACTGGCTGTGCAAAAGATTATTAGCTATAACTGCTTAAGGAAGCCATGTGTCAGCTCTACAAAGTGACTTGCTTAATCTTGTAATTTAACAGGGAAGAGAATGAGCAATAATTCAAGAAGGAGAATAGCTACAAGTTTATACATCTTCCTTTGCTTTCATGTATGTGGTTCTAAGTCCTGGAAGGGGAGGGTGTGTTTAGTCACACGTGTTCATGAATATTTTTAAAGTACATTCCAGGCATGAAGACCATATTGTGTAGTTTTTTAAGTATGGGGTTATTGGCTGAGGGATTTTTTTACCATTTGCTCCCTTATTACTGCATGGTCTTGGAGCTTAAAAGAGTTCCTGTCATTGGTATGCACATAGCTAACTCTATATTCAAATGAGCACGAAGGTCATGAAACAGACTGTGTGAACAGTTACTGTAACTTCATTCCTGAACTCATGTAATAGCATAACCACACTCTGAAGAAGCTCAACAATGGCAAAAGAAGATACAGATTAGGAGCAGAGAACAACATGAAGTCCTCAGTGTTTAAGGCTACCTTTTTCCCGCCAGTTAATCTAAAATTGCTATATTTTCTATAGTTCCATGAAGAATACTGAAACCAATGCATACAGGCAATGTGTATTCAAAAAAAGCAAACAACTGAAATGCTACTGAACTTGTTTGAATACATGAAATATAAAGATGCCACATTCTTTGATAATATGTGTGCATTAGCATTTTTCTTCTGATTTCACTATTTCTTTGATGAAAAATATTTTTGCTCTTAAGTGGGCACATCTTGGAAGAGTTCACTGCTTTTAAGTTTTACACTCGTAGTATACAGGCCAAGTGGATGTCACGTGAAATATAAAGATTTTGGTCCTTGCATAGCTCTTGGATTTGTCATGAAGTGTGACCTCACTCCTCTCCAACAGAGTTCCTCCACGATTAGAACAAAGGAATTGTAGTCCTGTTCTAGAGTACTTTCAAATCCACTGGAAAGGCACACTTATTTTATTATATATATTTCGTATTTGCATATGTGCCACAAAAATTCTATTTTCTCCTTTTTCTTTCCTTGTCACTAGCTGATTCAGGCTGACTCCTTTATCTCTGGAAGTTACCATGGTCTTCAGAATCTTTCTAACATTTCAGTCCATTTATGAACATTAATTTCTTAAAACTGTGACAGTGCACATCCTAGATGATATATTTGTAACTCAGCTCTTGCATTATCTTCCCTATGGTTCTGTCTCTCATAAACTGCTCTTTGTGATTATACTAATCAATGATACTCCTTTTTTTCCATACTGTGACTTTAAGTACCTTTTGAAAATGAAAGAGTATGGTTTAGTTACAGATGTCATAATAAGGTTCCTTATGCCCCTAATCAGATTCCTTATGCCCCTAATCAGGTTCCTTCTGAACCTTAATCTTTTTGCACGGATCTTTGATTTTTCAAAAAAATGATGAACATCTGGTAAAACAATGATTGATTTAAACCCTGACTGATGTATTTAATATTCCTTGAATCATTAACAAGTATGTCTGATGTGAAGGTTACCAGATATGCACCTTCAGTTTTCTTTCTAGAAACCAGTCAATACTAGTGCTTATGTTCAAACTTATTGATCCTTTTTTTAATATAAATTGTCTTTAAGATCTGACAAAATGATCAGTGCTATTAATAGATGTTTCTCTACCAAGTTTCCCTTTCTTTCCTTTCCTCCCTTAGATCCTATCAAGTTCTTATTCAACAGGTTTTTTAATGGGATTGAGGATTAGTTTAAACAATTTTATTTAGTATTTCCATGCATTTCCTATTAATTAAGGCACCTCTGTCCTGGTTTCAGCAAGGTAAATTTCTTCCTAATAGCTAGCACAGTGTTGTGTTTTGGATTCAGTATGAGAATAATGTTGACAGTACACTGATGTTCCCCCTGTCACTAAGCAGTGTTTGCCTAAGTCAACAACTTTTCTGTCTCTCATGCTCTGTGTTGAGGGAGGGCACAAGAAGACGCAAGGAATTACAGCCAGGGCAGCTGACCCAAACAAGCCAAAAGGATACTCTGTACTGTAGAACTTCATGCTCAGTATATAAACAAGTAAAACTTGGGTGGGAGGTGCTAGTCACTGCTCAGGGGCAAGCTGGATCAGCAGGTAGTGAGCAATTGTACTGTGCATCATTTATCTTTCTTGGGTTTTCGCTTTCTCTCTTGTTTTGTTATCAACTATTAACTATTATCATAACTATTATCATTATTATTTATTATCTTTATTTCAATTATTAGATCATTCTTATTTTAACGCACTGGTTTTATGTTTTTTCTGATTCTTCTCACCAGGGATACAGGTGGTGGGACCGAGCAAGCGGCTTGTGGCACTTGGTTGTTGGCTGAGGTTAAAACATGACAACCACTTTAGAAGCCTACAAACAGAAAAGGGTATCTAGGTATGTCAGTCCAATAAAGGAATATTCTTGGATAGGCAATGTGGCTTACCTAAAGTTTATATGTGCTTATGCAATCATACTGCAAAAGATATCTCTAGGAAAAAATAAAGCAAAATAGAGACTATCAGTCTCTATTTAAATGTAAAGTATAATTACCAGGGTGAAGTTTTAGTGATCACTTTCTAAAGTCTTTTTGAGATGTTCTTTGAGTAATGGGGCTAAAATTTGGATTTATATTCCTAATTTCCATAAATCTTTCATTGACTCTGAGGATCACTAACTCTGAAGAGAGTAGAGAGGTACACATGATATGTTATAGACCCATTTGTGGATGTTGTAGGCCCAGATTCTCTGAGGCTTTTGACTTTTTAAAACTTCAGACAATACCCCAAGGAGTCTAAATTACTTTCAGACACTAAACCTTTCTCCTTGTCAGTGTTGTGATGGTATGAACCCCATACCTATAGTAAATGTATTCTACTACAATGCAACTCCAGGTTTAATCTCGTTAAACTTTTTTATAGTGATGTGCATGTCTCTTCTGTACAGTGCAATTTAATCATGTTAGTTCCTTATTATCTTCCCTTCTTTTTCTGTGTTAGCTTAGAAACGCATGCACATATTAGAAACATCTCTTTTTCTCTACATTGTTTTTCTGCCATTGATATATTTTTATCATGTGGGCTTTATTGTTTTACTTCCAATGTTTTGTTAGTTTCATGTATTTTAGTAGTGCTACTACTTGTGTTTTCTGAAGTGTTTTTCTTAAATGTGTAAATTTTATAATGCAATACTTTCATTCACCTTCTTTCGTGAAAACTTTCATTAAAATGAAGAGAGTCATAAGTAACTCTCTGTTTCTTTTCAGGTTTGTAGAAGGTTTGGGAAGCTTAAGTCCCATTCACTGTTCAGCAAAAAATACACTACAAAGACAGCGTGCACCCCTAACTTGCCCAGACAGATGGACATCCATGACAAAGTTCCCTCTTTTCCAAAAAGGTTTTAATTTGTTTTGGCCATTCTTGGTATGGCAACAGTTTACATTTCCTTGTTTTAAGGAATTATCTTGACAATTCTTCCTGAGGAAATTGCCTTTGGTGGTGGAAAGGGGGTTTTGCTGTCCCTAAGAATTGTCTCCTGTGCCTCTAGGTTTTCAGTGCTAAATTATGCCCGCACAGAGCAAAAGGCACAACACAAAGATCTTGTGCTTCCAGATGGACAGTAATTTTAGTGGGATATGCTGTGGAAGTGAGAGTAAAACCACTTTTTTAGAAGTAAGAAGGGCTAATGAAAAATTCTCTCAGGGTGTGCACAGCTCCCATTTTCATATCTATAAAACATGAATAATTGTTAAACAAGGATGAATTACTGTTTGTTTGTTTGTTTTGTTTTTGTTTTTTTTTTTTTTTTTGTTTTGTTTGTTGTTTTTTTTTTTTTTGGTCTTGAATGAAAAAGCATTGTATAAAGCAAGTTCATTGTCATTTCATGGCTCATCAAAAAGTAAAGAAACTGTCTACTCTGTGGTTTAAAGCAGAATGTACCAAAGAACAGGTTAAAAGGTGCTACTCTGGTCTAACATGTCTTAAAAATTTCAACTGAACCAGGTAAAGTTTTTGACTATTTTTAGGGTTATTAATAGTTTAATAACAACAGCATTTTACTTCAAATTTCCATTTTAAAAACTTTCACTGCTAGGTAATTCTTCATCAACTACATTAGAGAACCATTTAGAGGGAGAACAAATGTAAGCATAGCAATACCTGGCTGAATAGACTCTTCCAAAAAACACTCAGACTGCCTGAGGTTGTTAGGGAGGAAACAGAAGCTAAGATCATTTTTGGATGCCTAATTAGGAATTACTCACTTCTGCAGTCCTGTTTGTATGTATTGTTCTAAAAAATGTTTATGTTTCTTTCCTTCTCTCTGTGTTTACAGACTTGGTTAACTAGGTGTTTCTTCTAAAATTAATAACCACAGTTTTACAAAGGAATAACAAATTGTAACAAGTTGTCTTTTTTTTGTTTCTTAACACCTCCCCCCAAGAAGAAAAAAATAAATCCATAGAAATGCCTGATGTGAAAGAAAAAGAAAAATAAAGGGGTATAGCTCTAAAGTTCTGCCAAAAACCCTAAGAAAAATCAAAATCTCTAAAAAAAATCAGTGATCATTCCACAAAGGTCAGTGAGAAGAAAAAACAGCCCAGGAGAGAGCGTTATTACAACAATGTTGCACAGAATTGTAGACTTTCAAGCTTCCTACACTTCACTGGCAATATCATTCTTTGAACTACAACATTTGATTTAGAAATAAACAGAACAAAACAAAACAAAAGAAAAAACCATCACACACACACACACGCACACAAAACCACTCAAGAATCAAGGTTGAAAAAAGTTGGCAAAATAGCGTTCATGACACAGCTATTTCAAAAAGGAATGGAAGCTAGTCTGCATGGGAGATGGAAGAAGAAAGTATAAGTTGCAATAAGGAACATTGTAACTAGACCTTAGGAAAAAAGAATCTCCAGGGTAAGAAGTGATGAAGTACTGAAATAAAAAGGTGTATTATTTCCATCACAGGTCACACTGTCAGGTCTCACAGACACCTGACGGGAATGGCTGGGGCATAGGTCATCCAGCCCCAGGGCATGTGCTCTAGACTGGATGAAATCTGGAAATCCTTTCCAGTCCTCTGGTCACCAACCAAGAATTAGATCAGTATGTCCTAACCCAAAATCACTTACTGAGGATGAGCAACAGCTATCTTTTCCTAGGGAAAAACTTCACAGTACTTTTGCACCAGACAGAGGAACAGGGAGTTTTGTAATTAATTCCATGTTCTTCACCAACCACGAAGAAGTCTTCATCAGTGCTGCTGAAACATGATATTTATATCTCACTTTTCAAAATGTGTCATGTATAGCAGCACTTAAACTCAAGGTACACATATAGCCTAAAAAAACTGTCTGAAATTTTTCATTTGAAATGTAAGCTGCGCTAGCTTAATAAGCCTGCCTATAGGAATAGAAAATAATATTTTAACACTCTGATTGTGTTCCTTTAATACAGAAAGGCAAAAGCAACATCTGACAAGTCCTTTGTAACTGACAAATCTATCCATTAAGTTCTATATAACAGCTTTGCAAATCTTTCTTGGGTAATTCAGTAGGAAGCATTAGCTTTCTTCAAAACTAAAGCTTTTTTTTTTTTTTTTTTTTTGTGTCCAGGTATAAGATTATTAAAAAAATGAAAATAATGCTTGCAGTTGCTTTTGGGATTGAAAAGAGGCAGCTGTGGACATTTGGTCACATATTCCTTGAAACAGGTTTTAAATTTCCATCACAAAGTAATTACCCTACACACAATAAATTTCACACAGCATACTTGAAAGAAAAATCAAGAGAAACGGTAGGTCTCTGCTCTGTAAAACATTGTTTCCCTTGTTTCTTTGCAAGAGTTCATGCAGTTCTGCTTGTCGTTGTCGACTGATGCATATTTTAAGGAGAGAGGTATTTGTAAGCATAGATTATACCTGTTTGGAAGAATTGACCTGTAGCCCAAAACTTCTGAGTTTCAGAATATTAATCTAAAAGGTGTAGAATGACATCAATAAGCTTGTTTCCATTTCATTAATGACAACATTTGTGTTCGTTTGCCTTTTTCTATTGACAGGCTTTTGTGGTGTTCAGGTAGCAATCTCCAAGCACATAGCTGCTGCGCTGCGTCTCCCACAGCAAAATTTTTCCCATCATCTTTTTTTCTGCTGTTTTTTCAACTGCTCTATGTATGGCAAAAAAATATAATGTAGCTTAAGTTATGAAGAGGTCAGATAAACAGATTTCTGTCCTTCAGTTTCAAATTCTGTGCCCATAAACTGGTAGACCAGATCAAGAAAACATATGGTGCAGTATACAGTGAATTCTTATTTCTTCTTCAGTTTCATGATTTCATTAAAGTAGAATAATTGTATTCCATGTACTTTGTATTTAACTGAACTCTGTGTACAGTTACTGAATAGAGGAGCTTAGCAATTTCAGCTGCATAAACATCTTCTGGCAACAGAGAAAGGTTTGCAAACATCTGCTGCTGAACAAAATGTGTCCCAGTTAATAAAAAGAAAATACATTTCTGAATAAGAAATGCAATATGGTGAGTAAAGTGTGGCATCATATAAAATCAAGATCAACAGTGCCTTTTTATTGTAACTGAGAAATCAGTCTTCAGCTTCAGACACATAAAGGTACACCATGAGCGGATGCTGGAGCAGGGGACTGTATAAACTGAAGTCACAATACATCAGACAACTCAACTCCATGGACACCTGTGTGGTTTCAGCATTGCTGTAATGCCTGACCTCGCTCAGTCAGTAATGATGGAAAGCCTTTATTGTATCTTAGAAGACTGTTGTCACCCCAAGTTGGTATGTAATTAATGCTTTAGACAGGTTTCTGGATAGGCTGGACAAATGGACACAGATCTACTCAGGTCTGAACACAGTTAAGCCGACAAAAGTCACATTCCTGATGTTACTGCTAGTTTTGTGTCTTCCTGTCTTTCAATGGAGGGAAGTGCTACTAATGCCCTTTCCATATGCTGGTAGCTGTGGTTAGAAAGCCTTTCAGGGAAGATGAATTAAAAAAGTGCCAAAGTGGACCATGTCTAGCAGGATCCTAAACACTGTGGTAAGATTAGAGCATTTACATGGAAGGGAGCAGCAAACTATTTTTTTTTTTTTTCAAAATGGGTACATAACTCCTAAGCCAAGACATTAAGCACCCTGACTTGTATTTAGGGTTTTGGCCTTTTGGAAAACTCAGCTTGAGGATCTCCTCTTCTTTCTTGGCTTTTTCTTCTTTTCCTCTAAGGAAAACAACAACCCCACTGGCACTTCCAGTTATTTGAATCTGATATATCCAAACTGGTATTTTGAGATGAATAGTAGAAACCTGTGAGTACTTGTGGGAGCATTTCAGTATGCCTAGCATTGTGCCTTCAGCCTGCAGACTCTGTATTCTGACATCTTTCTTCAGCATATAAAGCCCTAGTGTCAATCTGAGTTTTCATTATCCGAGACTGAACAGCTCCGATTAATGAATTTTGCCTCATCTAACAAGTCGGACTCATCATCACAGTATCATGGTATCACAGTATGCTAGAGATTAGAAGGGACCTCAAAAGATCATCTTCCATGGTAGACAATGTAGAATAATATTCAAACTATATATACTTAATAAATACAGCAAATGAATTACAGGGGATAATCTCAGGACAGAGACATTAAGCTATAGACTATTTAATGAGAAATCATTACTGTCCAATTAGTAGTATTTTATAAAGAGCTGTCATCCTGACAAAGCAGAATAGTCTGACTGTACCATACTGCCTAATCTTGGGCTATTGGTAGATGCATTGTTTTCTTGCTGAAACTGGAGGGTCGGAGTTCGTATTTGTAGTCATTATTTCTTACATTACTAGACTAGGAAGTCACAGGCATCGGGTGACTAATTATGTTATTATGTCAAGGAGTAACAAAAGAAAGTCTGTATGGGTGTCTTTTCTTTTGGTGACTAGTTTGGTAGGTAAACTAAAAGCACATTTTTTGTTCAGATACCATTTCTTCCATCTGAAAAAAGAACTTTCATATGTTATAGCAGTTTAGTAAGTGGAAACTTGACATATTTTTTCAGGAAGAATGCAACAACACTGTGTAAATGACTTTGGAGCTAAAGTTTCATTTATTTTCACAAATGTATTATTTCCTGCGATACATTTCTGCCCTGTTATCAGGGTCTCCTAGTCCTTGCGGCCAGCCAGGTGGCTTTTTACCCTTAGGGAAGTGCCATGCAACAAAGAACTGTTGTGATATGTGTCCAGCTCCCAGCAGAGGTGTTTCGGCCTGTTCCTTGGGTGATGTCTGTAACGAAGCTGCAGCCATGTCCTTTTTTTTTTTTACTCTTGATTTAATATGTTAGCTGATGCCAATCTGGTAGACTGCATGTTCATGCAACAAACTTAGAGATAGGCCATCTTATAGTAGTGGTCCAGCTGGAATACCTTTTTTCAAAATGCAGCTAAACAATATAGGGTATTGTAATAGATGAAGGTAAGTTTTAGAAGCTTTGTGAGACAAGGAGGGAAGAATTCAGAAACATTAACTTCCTTTTCCTGACTCCTGTTTTTCACAATTCTCTGAGGAAAAAATCTGGATTTTGTGAAAACTTTACATAAGGATTGAGGTGTGGTGCAATGTGTCTCCACAGTAAAAAAGTGTATCTCCTCTCTGAATGTGAGACATTTTATACTACAGAAATATTTATTTTCCAGAAGAAATTGAATCATCTCCCTATCTGTTTAAACCTAACAACGTTCGCTCACTATGTTTAAGGTTTTTCCCCTAAAATAGTTGGGTTTTATCGGTAACAATGAAAGAAAAAGTAGTCCAGTGGAATTATGGAGTCTATGACTATGGAAAATTAAGACCTGAGTTCTGTGTTATAGTTAGGGGAAAGTAGAATCTGTAGGGTTCCATAGGAGTTGTTTTAATTAAATACATAATGTTTAAAAAAAAAAATATTCAAGACTATATCTATTAACTAGGGTATGGTCCAACCAACATTGGAGCTAGAAGATAAGAAATAGACTGAAATTCTGGGACTGTCTTTTTCTTTTCACTATTCCCAATTAGTGTTTTGTGTTTTGTTTTGGATTTTATTTTGCTTTCTTCTCCCCCAAAGCACTTTGTCAGCCCATGAACTTAACAATCTTTCTTGTCCTTCTGTCCTTCCACTACTTTTCTTTTTCCCTTGAATCCCATTCTAGGTATTCATGCTTCTTTATTCAACTTTCCATGAGAAGCTTTTCCTCAAACATGATTTAAATCAGGTAGGTATTAAAAAGCTAAGATAGCGGAAGGGGGAAAAAATGGAACAGACATATCCAATCCACAGGAGAACACCATGTTCCATAACTTGTAGTATGACAATGCCAATTTGTTTTCTGAATTGCAAAACAATTTCAAAATCTCAAGTTACGAACAAGAACATGATATGAAATTACCATAAAAGATGCAATCTAAGTACTCTGCCAGATATGCTGTTACTATTTTTGGTTGATAGGTCTTTCTTCAGTTTTCCACCTACAAATAGGCAGCTTTTTTTTTTAAGTCACTATAGTGACCATAAAAACTTTGTACTGGACACTGAATCCAGGCAAATTTCTGTCCAATACAGACTGATAATTGTACCCGAGATGAACTCAATCATTTCTTTTAAGCACTTTCATAAAGTAACTCTGCTAAGTTATAGTTTTGTATTTATGATGTATTTGAGATTAATAACCATAAGTAATACCTTTCTGTTTCATACTGTGAAAGTAATCACATGATAATGCTATCTCTTCTTTTTTTCTGTAAATGAGCCATACCAGCAAAAGAACCCATTGGTGACTGTGAGATGAAGGTACAAGTTTGTTGTGATGATTGTAATGAGTAATACAAGAGCTAGACTTCATTAAGCAATTCAGCTCTGTGTCTGAAGGAAAACTGTTGTTTGACGTAACTATTAATAGTGTCTGACATTTTAACACTAACCTGCTTATGCATCTTTGTACATGGTGCTTTCCTCTTCCCCTGTGTCAAAATAACAAGGAGATTAATTTCCAGTGTATAACTCACAACAATGTACTGAGACAAAGTTCAAGCAACGTTTTATAAATTCTGTGAAATGTTAATTCAGTAAGTAGAAGTGTTAGTTCTTGACATTGATTTATACCTCCTTCATGTGTTACCTGCAATTTTCTCATTAAAAAGTGAGCCTTACTGTTTCTCTTCAACTTCTGGTTTGTTATTCTGTTCAAATTGGTTTTCCATGAATATATCAAACTGGGATTTCAAATAGCTACCTAATTTTGGTTTGGATTGGGAAAAGCAGACTTGAGGGGAGTAATAAAAAAAAGAAAAAGGTTTACCTGGTCACAGTTTTAACCTATTTTTCTATATTCCATCTGTTTTTTGCCTGTTGTGACTTTCTCCAGAGGAGATGAGCAATAGCTGAGGATGTAAATTTGGGTCACCCAGACACAAAAAGTTGGCCTTTTTTTGGTAGTTTCTAAATCTGCCCATTACACAGGATTTGGTCTGGATGACCTTTGAAGTTCCCTTTCAACACAAACTATTCTATGATTCTGTGATTCTATAATTATGGTCTTCCAAACACTTGCTGTGTCTGTCACACTTCTTTCTCAGTGATTCTGCATATCTTCAGCATGTTTTATGTTAACTGCTGCTTTTCAGGCTAAAGCTGACTATATTTCAGTAAAATACATATCACATACTAAAGTGCATGTAAAAATAAAGACCGCATGCAGACCTTAGGTGTTCATGCCCTGTGTCAGGATGCTACCATACTGATCACGCCTCTGATGAAAGAGTGTAGGCTCTCCACAATGAGTTGCTAGGAGATACTGCCATCTGTGAACAGTATATTCTTCTGAAAACTTAAAATATCCAAACTGTTGGAAGTCATCTTTAAAAATAAACTTGAACTCAAGTTATAAGCCAGCTATAGGAAAGGTCTTTACTTCCAAAGAGGCTTGCACTAGGTACCAAAATCTGAGGTTAAGTTTTCTGAAGTATAGAGCAACTTCCAAAATATAAAACTCAGTTTTAGCTGGATAATAAAAGAAGAGGTAAGTAAAGGAAAGAAATAGATATATTTTTGTCCAGAATTCATCCAGGCAGGAGTATACTATTAAACATATAGAACATAACAAGCTGATTATAGGTTAATATTATTTTGCTTCCTTTATATCTTCCCACTCTTTTACATTGAAAAAAAAAAATAAAATCTAAAATCTACCATGCATGAATTTACCAAGTAATCCAGAACCTTTTGTCCATAGGTCTTTAGTTGTTGAGACTGAATCTATTATATATCTGTAGCTCTGAAAATGTACTGCACCAAAGAAATTCTTTATTTTGATCATTCCTTTCCAATAAGTGGAGTAACAGGAAGAAACACTCCCCCTGCAGTAAAATTGTAAAGTTGTGGGGAGTTACATGAGAATCAGAATTGCATTAAGGGGACTTCTAATCTTTAGAGCCATAAAACTAACAAACAGCAAGGATTTGAGGAATGAGTACAAGAAGAGTTGTGAATGTGGTAAACATAGTTAATGGAGTGCACTGCATAAAAATCAGCTTCTGCATAAGAAGCAATACAGTGTGTCACTGCTGTGATTTAAATTTTTTAGACTTGTATGTTTCCCCTATGAAAGCTTTCTCTATTCATTATGAAAAATGAAGAAGATTTTTTAGAAAAATAGAAAGGGAAGAGCTGTTCTAAGTGGGGAAACTCTTTTGAGATCTGCTAAGTGCTTCTAGTCACTAAACATGGTACAGATTTTGTTTTGGTGTTCAAAAAGCCTTACTCACACTGAGTTTAGTTCTTGGATGATAACAAGTCTGTCTGGGAAAGCAGGCAAATTAGTTTTTCTTCTAAGTGTCTGCACAAACATTTTCCATAAAAATGAGAAAAATTAATCTTCTCTCATCAAGAATCTGTGGATTTGTCTTTCCTTTATGAGAAAACTAGGAAACAGGTTGTGATACTATGAAGTAAGAAATTTCACAGGTTCATTTTAATTTGGAAGACAGTGTTGTGTATCTAGTATTGTTTATCTAGTATTGTATATCTAGTATTGTATAGTAGGGGGGGAAAAAAAGTGATTAGTTCAGTAGCAGAATACCTCTGTCTCGTTTTGTCTTTTTTTTTTGTCCGTATTCTTCTGCTCCACATCAGACATGGATTAAAACCTTTCTTCTTTTCAGATTTTGTATATATTCAGAATTTCTAAAATTTCTCTCTTTTGATATTTTTTCTATACAATAGAAGTCCATTATATTGCTTTTTTTTTTTTTTTTCTTCCAGATTTCAACTTTTTTTACTTTTGTTTGAACACATTAAATAAGATTTCACAAGTTTTTCTTGTAACCTGTTTTCTGCTTCTAGGATTTTACTTGTCTGTGAAATAAGTAACTTTTTTGTTTGTATGTCTTTCAGCTGAAACTTTCTTCTGCGATAAGCAGGTGAGATGTCCTTGCAGGAAAACATACTTGTAACTCTCTTTGATTTGCACAGGGCTATGTCACTGCCCTCACCTCTTTATGTCAGATGTTTCAACACTTTTTCCTCTAACATCTGTGATACTAGTATTCCTTAAACTAATGTTGGGCATGGTGGGCATACAACACCCAAATTCTCATGTTCTGGGAAATAACCATCTCATCTTCTGGGAAATAACCACTCATTCTGAACTCATGTCTTCCTGTTTTTTTCTATACTTATGGAAAGGGAGCTCCTGCCTTTGTGTTAGGTAGCTTAGCCTAACCACAGCACCAGGACTAGTAGAAGCTCAAGAAATAAATTTAATATTTGTGATCAGTCTTCCTGGAATGTAACCATCCTGGACATATTACTGACTTTCAGAAGTTAATTTTTTTGTAATTTTGCCAATTATAAATGGAAGTTGCCAGCTGCAAATCCAGAACATCACTAAAATGGCAGTATTAGAAGAGTACTGCTGCAGATTTGAAAATGCTTTGTGTAGCTGCCGGCTAACAGCAATATCTCACATTGCTCTGCTTTCTGTAATGGTAGCACAGTTGTATGATCTCTTCATCTTGTAATAAATTGTTAGTCCATTCTGTTTTAGAGAGTTGTTTTAATTTGTTAGCTATTTTTTAATCAATATTTGGCCTTTCATTACACTCATCAGCACTTTGCAATCCTTGATTGCAAATCCACAGATGAGGAGGTTTCACTCTGTGGGGCACCTCAAGGCACTGGCTGTAGACAAATTTCTCTCCCTTTGCAGCTGGACCATCTTTGTCTCTCAAATGTTCCTTTGAGAGTAATATAAGAGTAGTAGCGTCTGTTGTGCACCAGGGCTGGCTTCTCAGTGAAGGTCTGCCATCTGTGGACAGTTTCAGGTTGTACTAGTGCTACATTAAAATCTCCCTTTGTACATTCCTTAGGTTTGACTGCATACTTCAGTAAACTTTGTTCATGTGATATTTGGTCCTTCACAAATCATATTAAACCTTAAATTTTGATGCACTTTTTTAAAACTTTATGAGATGCTGATAAAATAGTTGCTTGTCTGAAAGTTTTGCTGGGCTAGAAGGGTAAGATATTCTTAATGTAGCTTTCAATGTTTACTTTTGCAATAATTTCTTGAGTTTTACTATTTTACTAAAGTGTTTTGGGCAGCAGACCAGATCCCATTTAAGAAAAAACTAGTTCTCGAAGGAACTAAAACTCAGGTTGCTTCCTTGCTTTGGGAGCTATCCTCCCAGCTTTCTCCTGGCACCATGTCAGCCTTCTGACACCTGCTCAGCTTGGCTCATGTCATTGTCAATTTTTTACTTAGAAAACTTTAGAAAAGTTTTCACTACAAATATATCTGAAAAAATGTACATTGGAAAATGGAATTATGTTTAAGCATGGTGAGAATAGCCTGTACTTTTTCCTCCTTTTATCTCAGGACATAAATATTAATTAAATACACCAAAATATGAACCATTTATCTCCCTTTTTTCTTTCCCCCAAAATGATATATGAAGAAATAATATATTGTTGAAATACTTCCCAATATGTGATAAAATAATTAAAGTGTTTGTGTTCACTAGAGAAATAGGATCATTTTACTGTTGAAATAAAAGCATGTGGGTGTCTTTAACATATTTTGGACAGTTCAAGTTAACGTAATCCCTCTAGACAAAATCCATTTGACTAAGGACCTACTTTTCACTCCTGCTGAGAGATAGCTGATTGCATGCTCAATATCCTACCATAGCATCAGAACCAGCACATGCTATAGCAGCAGATGGCCCAGACATTGGCGGCATCACAAACTTTCTTGCTGGCCTAATATGTAAGCCCATAATTTCAAATCCTTACTTGCTCACTCTTCGGCTGCTTAAGTGTTCTTTTTCTTTCTGTTCCTTTAGCAGTGAGAAAAATCAACAAGTATTTTTGCCACCTTAATGTATCTGCCATGGTTAGTTTTAATGGCATACACTACATTTCATTTTACGGCTCTTTGGCTATTTGACATATTATCTTTGGGCATTTAAATGCTCTTAAAAATCTATTTACTGAGAAAGCAGAAATAAATAAAGCTTCCAGTCTGACAGCAGGTACTTGAATCTCTACAGCTACAAAATATTTCACCCCTGATTGCTGTACCTGGATCCATCAGGAAGAAGATAGAATGATTTCTTCCTACTGAAATTCTGGAGATGTGTTCACTTCTTCAGTTTTCCATAAATATTCTTTGTGACCCGAGGTAATACTTTTGTGCTACAGGAACAGTGCTGACCTTCTGCTGAGCTCACTAGTGCTGTATCCTTTTAAAATACAGATAAACAAAGGGCTAAAACCATCAATATCAAAAAATGCACAAAAAAAAAGGGCAACTTGAAGAAAGGTGAATAATAACAATGGAAATTTTGTTATTGCTTGTATTTCAGGGTTATGCCCTCATGTTGTCAGTGGGACTATTAAATGAAAAAAAAATAATCCATTAAATTCATGAAGTTTCAGCTTGCTGATAGCCACAGTCAAAACATGGAACTTATTATACTAAAACATCTTAAAATGAGACAGTGATGAGATGCTATATATAAATTTGTTTGACAGATTTGTAACCAGGTTATAATAGCTGTAAAAGTAAGAACCTGAATATGTTTTACCCATTTGAGTGTTAAATCTGAGCAGTGACATGATTATGTTCTGTGTCACATGTTCCAGGTAAGACAGTTCAGGATCTGGACTAAGAAAACTTGTTGTTAAGTACTGCAGAGATGATGAAACATTAGTTACCATCATTAGAAGAACTGAGATAGAACCACAGAATCACAGGAGGGTTTGGGTTAGAAGGGTTGTTTAAAGATCATCTAGTTCCACTGCCTTGCCATAGGCAGGGACATCTTCCACTAGTCTAGGTTGCTTAAAGCCCCATTCGGCCTGGTGTTGAACACTTCAGGGATTGGGCATCCACAATGTCTGCCACTTAATATTGCCTTAGAAATTCTGTGAATAGATTAATGCCTGAAATTCTGGTCTACTAGGTTCAACACTGGAGTTCGTAACACCTTAACAGAAGCAAGATGGGATTTGTTTTAGAAGGAAGTCACTAAAACACTCTAAACAAAAGTTATCAAAGAGAATAACTTGTAGTCTTGTGTAGTTAATGTGGCACTTTCTTTGTAGAGCTGACCATATTTTCTTTTTTTTCTCCCTGATGTTCCATAAACACTTCAAGAGAGGTGCATTACCACCATGCTGAGCAGAGGCCTCTTTGAATTTATCTACTGGTTGAAAGAGTTATATGAGCAATTCCTTGTAATCAGAGGAATTTTAAGAAGATACTGGCCTTTTTCAGTGTAATTTGGATTGCTTAGTACTTTTTAATATAATAATCTTTCAAATTCCAAAACATTTTCAGTCTTTCTGGTGTTCTGGAAAGAAAGTGTGTGGTGATGTAGGCTATCTGCAGTTAGTGTATTATTGCTGGTGAACCATTCTTCGTGTTATTGTGGCTCTGGGATGGCTTATGAGAGTCAAAACTCCTATTTTCCATCCCTGCCATCAAGTAGTCTGGGTTTTTTAGTATTTCCTGCCTTTGAGGTAAGTAATTTCAAGTCTGTTTACAGTAACTGTCTGGTGATTCTTCTGAAAAAGCAAGAAAAGAAATAGTCTGGAGAACGTGAATATACAACAAATGTTTGAATATGGTTTTTTTTGCAGAACAGTTAATGTTCTGCAGGACTCACTGATTTTTTTGAGTTACTCTGCTGGTAAAATATCTGTCTCCTATCCTTTACTTCAGCAGTCTGTACAATGGCAAATTGTTTTAAGGTGCTCACACTCATTTTTAAAGGTAATAGGTCCTTAGAAATTAACACTGCAAACTGTTGATTGTGCTGTTCCCAAATCCTC
The DNA here is from genome assembly GCF_033783945.1 of Neopsephotus bourkii. Classification (NCBI taxonomy): domain Eukaryota; kingdom Metazoa; phylum Chordata; class Aves; order Psittaciformes; family Psittacidae; genus Neopsephotus; species Neopsephotus bourkii. The sequence goes on from NW_026902006.1 coordinate 714,909, forward strand.
CAAAACATGCACAGTGCAGCACTCTTTCTGCTGTGAAAAAGAATGCCTGTTGAGCAAATATGCTTTTGAAAACCCCCTGCCTAAATCTGTAATAATATTATCACGCACAATGAAATTATGAAGAAATATTCACATCTTTAGGGCTTTTTGAGGCTGAAAAATCTGTTGTATATATTAACTACTGTCACATTAGAAGAACTTTAGAAACTTAGTTAATGGTAAACTAAAAGTAAAGAGTGGCAGGAGTACAGATGCAAGACATTTGATGGGTAAGGCTGTATTCACTGCTTTAAGACAAGAATCCGCATAATCACCAAAAAATTAGTTAATTGCAAGGGCCACTCAGCTCTGAGCCGTATCTCAGCGTGCCTTGATAAGAAAATCTAAGCATGAGCAACCACATAGTTAATCATATGCCTAACATTTTAATTGTTGAATAATAGGTTGAAATAAAATAGAAAGTCAAATGAAAGACACAGAAAAAAAAAAAAACAAAACAGCCAAAAAACCCCACCATTCCCCAACAGCTGCAGGCTTTCTCCAGATTTTATGGTCTCTATGTATATACAAACTATACTAACTTCGTTCTTGCAGAATATTAATTGCACTGCCTTATGCGAGACTGACCCCAGGGTCTCATATCTGAGGTGATCATTATCGAAAATCAGCTCCACAGAAATACACTTCTGTGCAAGTGTAACCGAAATACATATTCCCTGCTCTGAGACTGCCAGCAACAGTGGCTGGTACAGGTTTATAAGCACTGTTTCTTGGATTAGTCCCAGGAAGGAACTGTGTGTAACAGCCATGACATGATTGCTTCCATCTCCTACCATTGCTCTCATTAGGGGATGGTGAGAGCTTTTAAGCAAAAAAACACCTTTAAGGGATTGTCGATAATATTTCCCAAAGTATCCCAGTGGTTTTGATTTTCCAACTGATTTAGACTCAGTGCCTAACTTTAAGCAAATATTATAAAAAAATGGCAAATCTCAGATTGAGAGTCAGAGTGCCTGAAGTTTCTGCTGTCTTTCACAGGGTATTAGAAAAAAATTTTTTCAATTTTTCTGTAAAAATAATTTTCCTTTTTTTTTGCTGGACAGAGAACTAAGAATCAGCTGCAATTGCAAGCTACAGGCGTGAACTATTCTTCCCTTTACTGCAGCCACTCAGCTATAGCTAGAAATTAAAGGCAAGGAAATGGTGCTGTAGGAAATGTGAATGTTTAGTGATGACCCAGGAATATTCTACAATACCCTACAAAACCATGGTCCGTGTTGCCATAAACTCTGGCGTTATTAAGAGAGTGGAGAAGAGGTGACTAGAAGAAATAGCCAAAAGGTTCATTTTATTAATGTGATGAACAAAGAACCTCTAGTATTATAGACCTTATAGAAGTAAGTATTCACATTTCCAGGTAATATATGCTGGTGGTTTTACTTTGAAATCAATAGCTCTGTATGAGTCAGGTTATCAGCATGATTGAATTTGTTCTGTGATCTAATAAAAAAGACCTCATTCTACGATAAATGCAAGAGAAGTTTGCAAGGATTTTGTGATAAGTCCATTGATTGCCTTTCATCTTTTTTTTTAGTGACTATTCTACAATAAAGATTTTATCGAGTGTCCAGTTTGAATGTAATTAAAATACTGGTGTATTTCATGTACCTTTTTTAGTAGCAGGGCAAAAACGCAAGACTGTACAGCAGAATACCTTTTTAAACCAAGGGCCTTCTTTCCAAATGTATTGAAAAATAAGCAGGAATTAGAACTTCATGGTGTGAACAGATAGAGGTTTATCACTTCTGAAAAGCAAATCCTATATGTTTAAATACCAGGTTAATGTGGTCCTGTGCTGAAGATAACTGCTAGATATCTCCTTGTGCACATAAATAAATACACATTGTATTTGCAAGAGGAAATAGCTACAGATTGATGTTCTGGATGCAGCTGTAGCAGTTATTTTTCTCCTTCTTATTAGCTGGTTCAGTGCAGTTTTCAACTTTAGCCTGAGAACATGGATAACACACCAATGTTTTTAGTTGTTGCTAAGTAATGTTTACTCCAATCAAGGACCTTTCAGTCTCATGCTCTGCCAGTGAGGAGAGGCATAGGAAGCCAGGAGGAAGCAGAGCCAGGACACCTGACTCAATCTAGTCAAAAGGTATTCCATACGAGAGCACATCATGACCAGTATGTGAACCAGAGGGAATTACCCGAAGGGCCCAGATTGCTGCTCAGGTTGGGCTGGGTGTCAGTCAGCGGACGGTGAGCAATTGCACTGTACATCACTGGGGTTCATGGTTTTCTTTTCCTTTTTCCCTTTTAGTTTTATATTATCATATTCTCTCCCCTTGTTATTTCCCTTATCATTATTATTATTGGTGGTAGCAGCAGTGATTTGTGTTACACCTTAGTTACTAAACTCTTCTCGTCTCAACCTGTGGGAGTTATATTTTTTTTTATTCTCCTCCCTGTCTCTCCAGGAGCAGGGTGGGGAGGGTGGGGGGAAGAGAGAATGAGGGTAGTGACTGAGAAGCTGCAGGGTTCTGAGTTGCTGGTTGGGCTTAAACTGTAACAACTGAGTGCATGGGTTGGGGTTTTCAAGGGCAGAAAACCAAGCTGTGTAATTTATTCATCTTTATTTCTCTCAGCTTAGTGCTTTTTCTTTTTCTTCTTTGCAGGCATTACCACTGACAGATCTAAATATTTTTCTTTGCAACAATTAAGTCTTAACTAGTTCAAGCTAGGACACTTACAAGGCCTCAGCAGAGTGTCACCATCTCCAAGGCAGTTTTTTGGTTCTAATGATATTTTGATTAGTCTCTTTTACCCATTAGTTTAAAATCTGTTATGAACAATTCCTGAACATATATGAAGGGTTTTTAGATTGTGACCTTTTGTCATTGATCTTATTTCCTAACCAAAGTAGGAAAATATACTGTATCAACATCTTCCACTGTTATTCTTTCTCTGCAGAGCATCTTGCATTTTTTATAGTGAATGGTATTCTCTTTCATTCTTGTGGAGAGATTTGTTGGTTCATTTCCTTTCCTTAGCCTGAACTCATGTTATCATTATAGTCACGCAGCTATGGTGAGAAACATGTGTACAAAGCTATTATATTATTATATTTAATTATATATTATTTATATAATTATATAATTATACATAAATGATTATATTATAATATATAAAATATATTATATATAAAATATCTTTTGCAGCAATTAACTTATGAAGTTAATTTCTAATGTTTTCCGACATTGTATCCACTGGCATGCCTCAGCTCTTTGAGAAATATTCAGAAAAACATATTTTTTCCTATTTAAAAGTAATATTAAGAGACCAGTTTCAGGGGTGATATAAATATTAGTTAGGTCTGAAATGTTCATGGAAGGCACCAGTTATTTTCTTGTGTCTTCCTTTTCCTCCACTTTTGTAGGAATCCATGTGATTATTTTGTATGGATTTTTACTACTTCTTTTTAGAGGGATTTATGCTCACCTATGTGCTGATCCAAACTAGTTATTTTTTGTCCTACTTTGTGCTGCTAAGAACACCTGAGCAGTTCAGCACTGTTACATGGTTACAGTTATTTCTGGCATTAAGCCCTGGACGAAGTATGCTTGTGGGGAAAATTTGTGTGAGAAACTAAAGACAAGCATGAGATTCTCCCTCAGCACCAAGAGACTTGGGAAAAAAAAAAAAAAAAAACAACAAAAATTGAAAGAGTTCTGCCTCAACCTGTAAAGTTTTTGTGGTCTTGGCTGTGCATCTGTCACTTAGTTGTATGCCAACAGAATCCTCAAAGGAAACTTTTATGCTGTCCATGAAAGTATGCGAGTCTAGCCATAGATATCAAGATTTTCCTTTCTTCAGCTTATTACAAGCATAAGGAATCATTGCTGTGTTAACAAAATGTAAAATGATGGGTGCAATTATTAAGAGGTAAAAACAGCCAAAGCTATATAAAATGGTTATTTCTGTGTGTGCCTGTCATTAGTGTCAATGTGTAAGTTTGTTTTCTTGTGGGAAGAAAAGCTTTTGAGTCTAGATCCCTGAGACATCTAGCTCGAGATGGAGGCTGGATAAATAAACTTCAGAAAAGCAAGATGGTAAAACTGTAAAGTATATTTTAATTTTTTTACTGGGAAAGTGCTGTGTTTCTGTCTGCTACTGGTGGTAAACTAGTTGTGGGAATGAACTCTAGGTTTTCAGGCTGCCTATGATTTTTAGTGATGTTATCCAAGAGCTTGCCAGCTGACAAAAGCACATGTGTGTCTTTGAAAAGACCCAGAACTGGTGTTAATGAAGAGGTTCTCCCCAAGAGATTTCATATCTGACATGAGATGGTGTCAGGCTTCACTGAAATGAAAGGAAACTTGGTATCTAATCTGAAGCATTTAATGTTTGCTCAGAAATGTTGTAGGAGAAGCAGGGATTTGGTGATTTTTCCTTCCACATATGAGAATTTAGAGCTGTAACTACTTTTTTCCTTATTTTTTCATTATCAAGTAAAAAAATTAGTTGACTGCTGATCTAAACACATTCAGATTTTGTTGTACATAGTCACTAAGATGACTGCAGACCTTCAAATGAGAAGCTTAGGCCTGAAACAAAAAAAAAAAAAAAAAAAAGAAGTTGTAAACGCAGTTTTAATTTTATCACTAGCTTTACTGGTATGGACATAATAGGAAAGACATGATAGAAAAATATCTATCTTTGAAACATAATAAAAATCTTTAATGTATACATAAACACTTATTAAGATTACAGGATCCAGTGGCAATTTAAAGTATTTGTTAGCTTTTTTTCTATAATCAAACCAGCCTATGTTATTGCTTCCAGTTATGAAATTTTTAATAAACACTTTTTTTTTACAAAGTTGGTGATTCTGAATTGTAAATGTATTTATAGGTGCATATTACTGGGAAAAATGAATTTCCTTAAACAATAGCAATATTAAATTAGATCCAATTATATTGCTCTAACATTAAGATGTAACTATAGTACCAGACTGTTTTGAAATATATTGAATATTTTGCAGCTATTACAGTTTGAAAAGCTGAGCTGAAATGCTGTGAACATCCACTGTGCTCTTTGTAATATTACCTGAGATGACTTTAATCTTACTTCTCATTGCCTAAATGGCTAGATGTATGCCAATAGCAACCTATATCATTTAGCCAGTTCTTTATTTAAACATACAATAGTCTTTGTTTTGTATAAGTCTCTGAAGTACAGGTGTAATTTCAAAAGACCCATGCATGTTAACGTGACATGGCCAGATTTCTACAAATTCACTGAAAAAATTTAGCAGCAGGGATAGCTGCTCACTAATGTCAAACACATGGTATTACTCCAGACAGTTTACTGCAGTCACTGGCCACTGTTACCAGATAGAAATTGGAAGTGACTTGTGGATGTTTCATCACTTTATATCCAATCCAAACCTCAATGCACAGAGCCCTGTGAGGAAGCCAAAGTAAAACAGGGATTTTGTATCATATGATTCTATATTCTTTTTCTTCCTTATATACTTTATCCAAATATTTAGCTTGAATAATCTTTCTGAATGCACACGAGTTAGCAAAAAATGGGGTTAGATTTTGGAAATAAGAAATCATTGATCCTTACTAGTTAAGGATTTCTTTCTCTTCCTAAAAAAAATATGTGTATGGAGAATAGTTATACTTAGATATTGTGCTTATAGCTGAATCAGATGTGTAGAATATTCTATAAAATACACAAATACATTATTTTTGTACCATGAACTAGTTTATATGGATGATGTAATTGCTTTATATACCACTCAACATTTGAAATATGCATACCTTTCCTTAAAATACTAATGCAAAATAAGATGGAGTCAGAGGAGTAGGATTTATTCAGAAGATGGTAAGCAGGTTGGCTGCAGATTTTTCAAATATTTATTAATAGACTTTTTTTTGTGTCATTCATTACCATAGAAACAGAGTCTCATGCAATCGTACCCTCATTCTTCACTTTTCTGAAGGTAAACAGATGGGAACTGAGATACAGAAATTAAAAGACTAAAAACTGGATTTCAGTACTAGAGACAGTACCAGTCTCTGCATCCTAGACTTAACCTAAACTCATCTATCCTTTCACTGTAAGACAAAGAAATTAATTACTTATTTACCAAAATAAAAGAATAGTAATGTTTTCCATTCTTTAGTGTTTTCCGAACTATCTCGACTGATTTATTTCTGTCAAGTAAAACAGAGGGACAGCTTCTCTTATTTTAAATGTTTTGAGTGAATGGTCTAAAAAAGTTTTTTCAAAGTTTCAAATGAGGAATTCTGCCTCTGTGTGAGGATGCAGAAAACACTGGATAAAACTAGAAGTGTCACAAGAAGTTCTACCTCTGGGTAATGTGGAGTGTCCCTGTTAAAAGTCAAATATCTGATTCAAATGAGCATGAAGGAAAAATTATCTAAAGTAATGGAAAAATACATACAGTGTTAATAAATTCACAAGCCAAATATCTTTTTCTGGTAGTAATATTCACATTAGTACTAAATAAATCTTACCCTAGAAAATTTAATAACTGTGTAGTGTAGCCTGGAAGATGTGCAGAGAAGCCAACATTTCTCTGTATGTCACTCCTATGAAACAATCACAAGACAATTTCTTTTACACACCTATTACATACTTCTGTGATGTTTACTTTCCTTGGGAAAGTGAAAATGTAATTGGAACATGCCTTAACAATGCACTAATATGTCCATATTAAGTGTATCCACATTCCAACATTAAGTATTCAAAGAAAATTATTAAGCACTCAAACTGCCAAAACATTCATGTATGTAAGAGTGTAGTTGATCTGTGCAGGAAAGGGCGTAAAATTCTGTCAAACGCTGCCCAGTTTTCATTATAACTCACAGGGGAAAAAGAATTAATATTACTATCAGAGCTAAATTTCCTTTGATTACATCATTATAAGCTCAAAGCAATTTCATAGTCTTTAATAAATTCAATGTTGGGTTTTTTTTTAAATGGTGGGAGTGCAGAATATATATATAGATAATCATGGAACCACTTTGTATTTGCAAAATAAGCTTAATTTCAAAGTGCTTGTGTGAAAAATAGTCTGTTAAGAATGAGCACTTCCACACAAAGAAAGATTCCATCAAGGAAAAATTCCAAAGGTGGAATAACTTTGAACAGGTTCATCCTTAGTCTGATGTCTGGGAAACAATGACATTTGGTTCAGGATTAGTTGTGCAACACAGACATATACGCAAAGTAAAACAGAGGTTCATCTTCACAGAAATAAATGTTTCTGGCTGCAGACAAATAACTAGGCTATAGACTGGTCCATTGCCTAACAGAAATTGTTCTACAAGGTGATACAAGAAGCCAGTAAAAGTTTCAGACAATACTGTGAGGAATGGCTGTATTTCATAATTGGTGGAGTTGCCAGAGATATGGTCAAAATGCACAGTTAAGCTGGAGAAGAGTACTATTGGCACAAAGGGAAGTGGAGCCTTGCAGGAGGAGCACCAGCTGAACAGTATCTATATGTTTAAGGACGACATTGCCTAAATTACATGGTCTGACATACCAAACCTGGGACCAGCTGTAGCCAAGTTGGGACCAACTTAGTGCTGAGTTCCTTTATTTCTGTTAAAGGCTGGACTGGAGGCAGTGATGTACAAGGGCATGTGATGGGGCTGAGGGTACAGCCAAGGCCTTTGTGACTGGCATGAAACACCTTTGATGAGCAGAAGTCATAGGGGAGAAGAGGGCATGGAAAGTGGTTCTGCAGCAGGACCAGATGCATGTGCAGCACCCTGGGGGAGAACAACCAATTGTGATGTGACCATGGAGTAGAGGGTGATGTCCCTTAGCGGTGAGGTCCCTTAGCAGTGACATCAGCAAGCAATGGAGTCTGACCTAACGTCCCATGCTGCTTCAGTCTCCAGCACAGCTTGGCCAGCCTGGCTCGTGACCAAACTCATGCCTGCAAGATAGGGAACACTGAGCAAGGCTTTTCCTGTGGCTGAGTAGTGTTTTGCGGACTGCCATCAGCAGCTCTCAGAGCCCATTCCAGAGCCATCATCTGTGTTTCCGCAGCCCTCCCTGGTTCAGGTAGCCAGGCACCTTGTGCGTGGTTGAGTCAGTGGAAGGGAGCGGTGTGGGAAAATGCTCTCCCGCGGTGGTCAGAGGGAACTGCCGTTCAGCAATTTAGGGAAAGGAAAAAGTGACACCAAAAAAACTGTTCAGACGAACACTAATAATGTTTTGTGTTTTTTTTTTTTTTTTTTTTTTTTCCCAGGTAGGATTAAAATGAATGAATAAACAACAAAAAAAAAGGACAGCCCCTACCCCCTCCCCCCCTCCCCCCCCCAGAACAAAACAATCCACAAATCCAAACAAACAAAGCCCCTCCAAACCCAGGGAAAAAATAGAGAATTCTGACATTTTCCCAAAACCTCTAACACCCGTAATTCTGATCAGAGAGAAGGTTGGTGTGGATACACTGGAAAAGTTGTAGCTTAAGAGTTATTTGTAACTTTGAGTGCTATTTGTAGCAAGCAACAAGCACAGGTATATATAGTCTGGGTGCTCCTGGCAGTTGAACCCAAGTTGGCTTACATGATAAAGCTGACTGCTTGAGCCTCTGTGGTCACCCTGCTAGATGTGTCTGAGGCATCTGTAGACATGACTTAGCCCAAAAGAGCCTGGGTGGGGAGCAGCTGTCCTCACGAGCACAGAGAGGAGTCAGCTGGTGAACTGACACAGCCTCAAAAAGGTGAGATGCAGAAAGGGAACAAGGGTACAGCTTGGGAGGTATCTCTTGCTGTTCCCCCAGGAAAAAAACAAAGAGCAGGAAAAGAGGTGAGAGAGTAACAAACTCCAAAGCCTAGCTCTACAGTGACACCGACCTTCCTTCGTTCTTGCTTTTTCTACTCATCTCCCTCAGGAAACAATCTCATTAAGCACAAAGGCACCTGTGATCAGCTCCAACCTCCGGTACCAGTATTGTGCTTCAGAAATTCAAAGTTATGCTGGAACAGACCGAGTGCTTTTCACCAGCATTCTTTTTGATAAAAAATGTAGTTTCCTCAGAAATAAGCTTCATCTGGAATAAAAAGGGATTTTGTTGCAGTACAAAAACATTCAGGAAAATCCAAATAAATGTTTGATTTTTGATGGAAAAAATACTGGTCTGGGTCTTCCAACGCTGTTAACTAGCATTTCCACAAAGCCTCATGATGTCTCTTGTCAGATGTAGTCACTCATATCACCCCAAAAGTTAAGAGTTAAGTATTTCAATAATTTTCTAACAAATTCAATTAGAAATTTTGATTTTGACATGAGCATGTTGAATCAATGCTAATCTGATGTTGAAATCCTATAGAAATGCTGTATAAACCCACCATTTCTGTAGTGTTCTGGTTGTTGGGGTTTTTTGTTTCAGTTTTTGTTTATTTGTTTGTTTGTTTGTTTGTTTGTTTCCTACTCATAGAATATCATTCTAATCTATCTTCTGTATATTCTTTTTAAACCTTAGGTTCCATTTTTCCTTTTGTGGTGTAAACCAGATCTACTTTGTCTCAGAAATATTAAACCTTAACAACAATCCTCAAAAAAACCCCTTTTAAAATAAACATAATTAATGTTCCTTTTTTATTATCTGCATATATTGTTTTTTTTCATTGGCTGCTTTTGCTGTAGATAGTTAAAATTTATTTTACACAGCATCTCTTTGCATTAAAGGAGATCTTTGAGCTTTATAAACAATAGAACTTTCAGTCCCAAACCCAAATTGGATGAGGTGACACACTTTGTTTGGGTTGCGCACTTTTGGGTTACGCACTTTTGCATTCAGGATCAGCTGGGAGCCATGTAACGGCAGTATAATGAAACACTTATTTTTCAGTTTAATTTTCCGCTGTTAAGCAGTTATGAGACAACTGTAATTAGTAACTAGAGAATAGTTAGAGAGAATTGCAATCATTTAGGAGATTATGAAACCAGATTTTTGACATCCACTTGTAAAAGTTTAGGGGTTTTAAGTGGAGGTTCTCAAAGCGGTCACCTCTAAACAATGTGAGAGACTGGATTTTATATTTTCAAATACTGATATTACAACTCTATCTACACTTGTAGAGTGCAAATTTCCAATCCCCAAAAAATCTGTGATTTGGAAAGCTGAAGAAAACATCCTAAATAATTTTCTAAATCAATGTTTTATACTCAAGAAAAAGGCAGCTCCTTCTAACTTCTATTCAGTTTTGGGCGCTCTTTACTTTTTTAATCTTTTTTTCATAGAATCATAAATTATGCTGTTGATTTCTTCTAGGACATTGAACCATTGACTGCAACTCTTCCAGTGCAGCCTTCCAGCTAATTCCTTATCCATCTACTAGTGCATTCATCAAACCCACGTCTCTCCAGTTCAGCAGCAATGTTGTGGGGCACTGTGTCAAAGGCCTCACAAAAGTCCAGGTATATGGCATCTATAGCTTTTCCCTTTTCCACGGATGCAGTCACTCAGCTGTAGAAGGCCTCTAGACTGGTTAGGCATGAGTTGCCATTGATGGAACTATGGTGGCTGTCTCTAATCACCTCCCAGTCTTCTGTATGTTTCAATGTATCTTCAAGGAAGATCTGGGTACAGAGGAGATGCTGATTAGTTGGCATGTGTTAACATGCAATTCAATAATGACTGTCATGTGGAATTTTGGATACTTTTCACAAATTGTCACATTTGTTAAGCTGTGTTGTGCTGAAAAATAAAGGAACAGAAAAAAAAAAAGAAAAAATTGAAAAAAAAAAAAAAGGTTTGTTTCTCAACATTTTGCTGTTTACCTTTCGTTTCAGTAATAACCCATGATTTTGGTTAAAACATCATAGTTCAGGTTCAGACACAGGAGAAGATATTCAGAGCAGCCCTGCACAAAAAGACTTGGTGCTGGTAAATGAGAAAATGAACATGAGCTGGCAGTGTGCTCTCACAGCTCAGAAAGCCAACTGTATCCTGGGCTGCATCAAAAGGAGTGTGACCTTGTAGGAGGTGATCCTGCCTCTCTGCTCTGCTCTCATGAGACCTCACTCTGAGTATTGTGTGCAGTTCTGGTTCCCAACATAAAACAGACACAGAACTGTTAGAACAAGTCAAGAAGAGGGCCATGAGGATGACTGGGGGCCTGGAGCACCTCCCGTATGAAGATAGGCTAAGAAAGTTGGGGCTGTTCAGCCTGGAGAAGAGAAGGCTGCATGAAGACTTCATAGCAGCCTTCCTGTATCTGAAAGGAGGCTATAGGGATGCTGGGGAGGGACTCTTCATTAGGGACTGTAGTGACAGGACAAGAGGTAATGGGTTAAAACTTAAACAGCGGAAGCTCAGGTTAGATATAACGAATAAATTCTTTACTGTAAGGGTGATGAGGTGTTGGAACGGGTTGCCCAAGGAAGTTGTGAATGCTCCATCCCTGGTGGTTGTCAAGGCCAGGTTGGACAGATCCTTGGGTGGCAGGATTTAGTGTGAGGTGTCCCTGCCCATGGCAGTGGGGTTGGAACTATATGATCTTAAGATCCTAAGCACCGTACAGCTGCTACCCCCAAACAGGCTACTGTGGAGAAATTATAACCTCATCCCAATCAAAACCAGTGCACCCTTGTACTTCTTCATTTTGTATTCAGTGCACAAACAACTATTCACTTTTAAACAAACAGAAATAAATCCACATGCTTATTCAAACACTCCAGCTGAATAGTTCATGTGGTCTCGCACACATACAAACCTGGTCCTTCCCTTTGGCCTCATAGTTAATCCACTTGACAACTGGCTTATTGCTTCATGAAAGACTGCAATGACACCATTATAATCACTTTAATCATTAACAGAATGAAGGTTAAGTAAGTCGTTGTATGGGTTATGTACATATAATAATACATTATACAAAATAACAACTTCGGGTTTGACAGAAACATGTTAACGATCCATTAAAAAGGTTATATCTGCCCCTCTGGTGTGATCTCTGCAATCACCTCGTTTTGTCTCTATTGTGTCCATAAAAATGTGTACACAACAGTTTACAACATAAATTTTCTGCACTTTGTAACCTTTTTTTTCCTGAGAAACTACATTCCCCCTCAGAAATGAACCTGTGATGACAAAAGAAACACACAGGGACAGAAGTTCACTGCTTAATCCTCTGTGCATAACTAGATTAAATGGGACCTCCAGTTGTTGCTATGTTCAGTGGAATACTTTACCTGATTTAGGTTCCCAGGCCACAGATGCTAGTGCAAAACTCTTCCTCCTGATCTCTATCTTAGGGACCAACCACTGCACAGGCTATTTGAGCAGTCTGTACATTAGAGATGAGTTCTTTGTGTATGTGCCTTTGCGTAATGTCACCTTCACACTATATAAGTGGGATGGAGACTTTACTATTGAATTAGGAAGATTGGACCAATATTTGCCGTTTCTTTTAGTGCAGTTCTACCTGTATACGTGATTGTGGAACAGAGCCAGTTTTGGTGTGTGGCAGAAAAGCCCAGAAAGGCATTTAGTCTGTGGAACACGAAGTGTATAACCTGTCTGCAAAACAGGAAACTCCCAACAAGTGGGCCATGAAACAATATCTGTGAACATGTTGAGATCTTGTTTCAACAGACCAGCTGCTGAATCAATCAAGACGTCACAGCAGCAGAGATTTTTAAGACAGGATCATGTTCTTTTAGTGCTTACCCCCCAGGGTTTTGACAACCAGTTTGATGTACTCTGTGCTGGGTTTTGAATACCAACTTCTGTTAGCTTCTTAGAAAACAGAAGCATAGTGAATAATACATCTTGTTTTGCAACACATGACACTAAGGCAGCAGGAGAAAAGGTTGTTTTATGAACACATCCTTACATTTTCCATTAAGGACTAAAAAAAAAAAAAAAGTTAGGTTTCTTACATAACTATTAGGATAAAAGAGTGCTTTCATGAGTTGTGTTTGAAACATTTGTAAAGGAAGGCACAGCAGCTGTATTGAGTAAAGGACCTACAGTTAGATCACTTATATTTTACTTCTGATGACATGATTAAGTTGTGAATCATGTTCACTTTTGTTACATTTAAAAGCTAGAGCAGATGGTGAAGGCTCAGTTATAGGGAATGCGTCTATGACTATAACACTGTGCTAGCATGACTTCCTTAGATATGGATTCTCTGTCTTAATTGTGCTGCCAGAGTCTGGAGCACTGCAGGCTGCCCTTGGAGCCAGACTCCAGATCGACACTTGAGGATGATCTGAGAGCAGGTGACTTGGTTTACTTCTATGTGCTATACTTTAAAGTAGGCAGTATGGTCTGGATCATAGGTCCCTTAGCTTTGTACTCAGGAGGCTTGGATTCTAATCCAAACTGGATAAAACTGTATACAAGTGATTTAACAGTTTCTACCAGTATATATACTTCTGTCATTTGCTTCTTTGACAGGTCAAGAGAAATCCAAAGTAAGACTGATTCATCACAAATTTTCTCTGAAATGGAGAGGAAAAACTGTTTTCTTGTCACTGTATTTCTTACTCAAGTGCTGGCAGCCACAGACTGAATTTTAATCTCATTTCTAGCTTAGGAAAATAGGAAGTTCAAATCTTGCATCAAGATTTAAAGGGGCTGGTGGTTCCTGTTAAGCTGTAGAGATAAAATTCTGTGAATGGTTTTCAAGCAGTGAATATGGTTTTGTCATACTTGCAACAGGTCACAAGCTGTGTGCTAAGCTAAAAATGCAGACCTTTGGATTTGTCAGGGTTTCTCTTATGTTACTCACCTGGTGCCTTCTTTCAGGTAATTTTTCTGAAACAAAAATTGTTTAACTATTGGCTAACTATTATTTAATTTGATTTAGCTTTTGTTTAGCTGTGTAAAGTTGTATATTGTGAATCCCACAGTTATATATCTCTACATCAAGAGATAATAACAACAACAGGTTTGTCGGTAACAGTGGAATGAAAATGCAGTACAGAAGAGTTGCAGGCATTGGGTGATAGCAAAGGCCTTGCAGCTGTGGGTGTAAGAGTTTCAAAGGCCCATGGCTACCGATAGCTCACTAAAACAAGAAAAAAGTTCCATTCTATCACATAACGCAAGAACAAGTGAATACTGCCATCAGTCTATTTGGAGGGAAAAGGTATGAAGCTAGGGGCTAGCTTGCAGTATATGAATACAAAAGACCTTCCTTTTTTTTTGGTGAAACTTATAATTAAGCATAGTTGCTAGCCTTTGGTCAAGACCAAAGGTCACCCTAAACCTAGTGAAACTTGTCAGTTTAGCTTGTTAGGAATGGTTAAGGACGGAGGCAGCTGCTGAAGACAAGGCTGTGGAAAAGATTGAAATGTTTCCCTTTGCTTTCAGGTACCCCTCACTTTCAGATTCTTCAGGGATTGACTGGGGTGGATGAAAGCCTGAGACTGCCTTATTCACAGTCCAGGCTGAGGCCCAAGCACAACTGAATCAGGATGCCCCAAAGGGTACGACTCTATAGCCTGCAGAGGGAAGCTCCAAATCTGGGCCTGAAGTACCAACAAGCTTGAATCAAGGTCAGCGTGAATTAACTCTGAATCTAGTCAAGTTTTAGCTCATATAGTATGGAATATCCTTCTGGTTAGCTTTGGTCAGCTGTCTCACTCTATTCCCTTTCAGCCTCCTGTTCACCCCCAGCCTACTGGCTTTTGAGGAGTAGTACTTTTTGAGTACTGGTAGCCTTCATGTGGTGTGAGCACTGCTCAGCAACAGCCAAAACACTTGGCTGGAAGCAACCAGGTAGAAAGTGTTAATTTATAACAGCTGTATCAGCTTTCTCTGCAGGAAAAATAATCCAGCTATACTCTTGGAAGGTATTCAAAAGGAAAGCAAAAATAAATATGTTTGAAGCAAGTTTCTTTGGTGGAAGGACAAGTTTGTCCTCTCTGGTATTCACTCAGCATTTAACAGGGAAACTTAAAAACCCAAACAAGCACACACCCCATTAAAATGAATGGCATTCCCTTCAGATGGGAATGTGATATTTTAGAAATGGTATTTCTCTGCTGACATGTGATCCTAACAGCAGTAGTGTCTATGCTTACAAACAGATACACATCAAAAATGGAGAGGTGTGCACATCAGATGGGGTACGATTTAATATATTTAAAATAAAAAGGTTTGTTTGGTTTGGTTGGTTGCTTTATTTGTTTGGGGTTTTTTTTTTTAACTTCTGAAATCTTTGCACAGTAGTAGGAGAATTCAGTGATGTGTAACAAAACTGGGGAATTTTTCAAGCAATGGCCAAATAAGTTCTCAAAGTGGAATGCAACTGAAGTTTGTGTTGCCCAGAAAAAACTGCTACAACTAAATTGACATCACACCGTCCTTTTTAAAAGCAAACTAACCAAAGGTTTATGAATGATTGTGTGCCCTATGGTAGAACACCATAGAATGGGCATTAAAAAGGCATTTTATTTCCAGAGGAAAAAGCAAAAACAACCAGGAAAAACAATAAAACCAAAAGGTTCAGGTACTTGTGAGGTGAAATCAGGAGAGGTAGCTTTTCTCAGTGCCTCACTGAAGACAGAGAAAGTACATATGATGTACTGCGGGGTGGCCAAACTGATATCTGCCCTATTTTTACACAATATATTAGCATGATAGGTGACAGGCCTGGTATGTGGGCACTTTCAAGGAACATTTCTACCACTTCAGTATATGTTGTAGTACATACATGTGTAGGATACAGGACTTTGCTTCCAGCAGTCTGTTGCTCTGTGTCTTATGCTTCTAATAGAAACTTCCTGGGGAACAGCGTCCTAGTAGGCCCTATATAGATACACTTACTCATGCAGTAATATCTGTGAATTGTTATTATAACTCTAAAATATTACTGCCATATTTCTGATGGTGAATATTTGTGTTTATACATCTACAACTTCACCTTGGTTTCATGAAGCATATAAAACATGTTTCAAAGTACCTTCCTGTCTCAAGAGTATTGACAGAGGTAAAAATTATTTTAAGGTGTGGGAATGTGAGATTTCATAATGTATCTGATATGACGTTACTGGGGTCTCTTGCAGCCTTGCAAACCAGCCAGTACATCATAGTCTTCCATATTCTGAAGGACTAACAAGAAAGTCAGGTGAAGTCCCTGCCATGAAGCAAGTACAGCCAAGATCTGAGCCTGGCTTTCCTTCTCCTGAGCAGTCAAGAATTTCCTCTGAGCAGCAGGAAGGTCTATATCTGCATTGGAATTAATATGTCTTTCTGCAGTCAGTTTGAACAGTCCCTTGCAATGGCAAACAAACAAACAAACAAACAAACCCCCCAAAACCCACCCCAAACAAAAAAAAAAAACAAACCCAAAAACAAAACAAAAAAAAAAAAAAACACCACAAAAAAACAAACAAACAAACAAACCAGCAAATATTCAAAGAAAAAGAAAAAACCCTGCAATGGAAAATGGTCCCCTGGATAGTGTCCATGTTGTCTTGAAGCCAGGAACAGGTAAAACTCTCACATAGGCTGTCAGCAAAGGTGCTAAAAAGGAAGGTTGGCATCAAATGAATTTCTGCCTGCATTTCCCTTGAAAAGTGTCAGAATAAAATTTTTTTTCTTTTTTTTTTTTTTTAAGAAATAGATGAAAATCTGCTTAGTTACGAAATCCTTCAGCATTTGTTAATGAGCAGTCATTATCTCTTGCACAAGGCAGGGATTCTTTTGATAAATTTTGTCTGCTACAGATAAGATGGAAAAAATGGAGAGGAAAAAAAGAAACCTGAGCAATTCAACCAATGTGTCTCTTCTTTGGGAGTCCCTGAGTTTAGTTCTTAATTTCTGTCCATTTGAATGGGATATATCAGATTTGAGTCAGAAGGATTAACAAAGGAATCTCTGAGATATCTTTTAAAGGTGCATTAATAGCTAGCAAACATGGACTTTAAAAAAAAATCACAGTATTGTCTGCAAAGATATTTCCTACATGCTAGTACTGTAGAGTGACATTAAATTTCCTCTCTGCTGTGTTAGAAAAAAAAAAGAAAAAGCCACAGAGAGCTTATGAGTGCCTCAGGCTGTATTCTTCCTTGGAGAATATGTTCATGCACGGGGGTGTGTTGTTCATTTTTATTATCACGGAAACTTCAGTACCTCAGCCTTTTTTGTGCCCTCTGCAACTGGGTCTCCTATCTTGTTCAGCAGTGGGCCCACATTTTCCCTAGTCTTACTTTTGTCAAACATGTACTTGTAGAGGGCCTTCTTGCAATCTTTGATAACCCTGTCCAGATTCAATTCAATTTGGATTTGGCTTTCCTAAACTCAACCCTGCATGCTCGGGCAATACCTCTGTATTTGTCAAAGGTTAGCATTTCCATTTAAAAATGCAAGGTAAATTGGATGAAGAAATGTGGGTTCTCTTTGTGGCTTCCTGTAGACACTCAAGTTGGTAGCTTTAGGTAGGAAGGATGAAGAAAAGTAGTTTCTTGGCAAAGTAACATTTTCAGGACCATGGTTTTGCTGATAATAGCATGCTACTTAAAATGAAAGGCACAGTTTCTAAGATAAAGCAGATAATTCATGCAGATTCAAATAGCATACAATAAAATCAGGAAAGAAAAAAAAGATAAGGAGGTTTTAAGATGATGACTGTGCATCAGAAAAACCATTATAAAAGATTTTCTTCAACAAGTAGAAGGGCTCAAATATTTAGAACAAATAGAATGTCTCTGAAGACCTAAAAATAATAAACTCCATGTAAAGAAATAAGTTTTCTTTAGCTTGCATAAGATTTGACTAGAAGGACAGAAGGAGCTGGAAATATTGATGCCTTCATTATTGACTGTTTAGGACAATATTTCCTATGTCTATTTTTCTTACCATAAATGATGAATGCTTCTCCGCAGCAGCATCTACTGCAGTGAAGTGAGTAAGCATTCTTAGCAGCAGGCCTGTATTGCCACCAGAAAGCTTCATGTACTATAAAGATATATTTAGTTGATAAATAGTGTAGAACAGTGTAGAATACTTCAGCCACGCGGTTCCTAAAAAACAAATAAAAAAGTAGAAAAGCTAATGTCTTTTAGATGACAATCACCAATCACCTAGTGATAATCTTACTTCCTACAGTTCAGAACAGTGTGTCTCCAAAAGATAAATCTTCATAGAATTCTAGACAGAAAGCTCCTCACTGAAAATGCTTAATCAATTTTCTCATCTTCAGATATTACCAGGAGAAGATTTAGCATTTAGGAGCGCAAGATAAACATGGATGTCTCCTCCTTATTCTAGCCTAAATGTTAAATTAATCCCCATTTACCTTGTTATTACTGGTTGTAGCAAAACTCCCTACCCGTTTCTCAGATGAAATAGCTTTTTATTCTGTTTCATAGAGCCAGTCTTTCTTCCCCTAATCTCAGTATTCTTGGTTAGAAGTGGCATTTCCTTAGGTATATTACGATAACCATCCAATCAACTAAGGTGTAAGACTGGCTGTTTTATGTCAGCTCAGAGTACTATGCAGTTTATTGCAGTATCTCTGACATGGTCAGTTAGAGAAGCCTAGGGAAGAAGAAATTAATCGAGAGAACATATAGTAATATACTCCCCACCCTCTGCTTCATTCTCCCCTCTGCCAGGAATTTACAGTTTCATGGTTGTCCTGACTAAGAAATAGTGTGTTGTGTCCAGTAATACCTGAGGCAATTTTTCCCATGTATTTTTCTAAGTATCTTTTGAATTTCTTTAAGATCAGCACCATAGTATATCCTGGCAAAAAAATCTCATAGCTGAGTAATCTGCTGGATGGAGAAAAATAATTTCATTTGTTTCTAACTCAATGGCTTAATTTGAAGTGGCTACATTCTTACACAAAGAATCATTGAGTAACTGAGCTCCATTCATTTTTCCACATTTTCTGTTCTGTGCACATACCCTTCTTTCATTCCCCTTCAGAAATTCCTGGAAACTGACATACATGAAGGATTTATTAAATTATATTCTCTGCATTAGAAGTAGGGGTTTTGAAGGCTTTTTTACTTTATTGTCAAGATTATTTTTTTTTTCTAGGTAATATCAGCCACTTCATGTATAGATTCTGAAGCATATGGATTTAATCATCAAAACTGTGAATGTTCAGTCCTCAGAACTGGCTCTGACAGCTGAAGCTGATCAGCTTGCACCTGCACGCCACAAATAAAATGCTGGTTTTAGTTGTTTTTTGTTTGCTTTTCCAAATACTGAGGAACAAACACAGTTTTCTGAAGTTCTCTGCTAAGAGCCGTGAACAATATGCAAGACTTTCTACTACTTTTCTGCAGTGTGCTGAGAAGACAGCAATACCCATCTACCTCATACACATTCTTTGCTAAGGCTGACGCTGGAAGCATGTGTTGAGCCCATTTATTTCCTCTAGATTTGAACTTTCTCCTTGAGCATGAGCTTCACATTTTTTTACCATAACTAGCAATCAAGAGGCACGAACAATTTTCAGCCAGTGCTAGTCCATCCTGGATTTGAACACCAGCCTCTGCAATCCTTCTGGGCAGCCAGCTGGTAGGTAGAAACATGTCACTGTACAGATAAATAGATATATTGCTGTCTTCATTCTATAGCAGATATACCTCTTAAATTAGCTTTGTAGACTAGCATAACCAGTGTGAGGCGCATGTGTGGCAGGAGGGCGAGAGAAGAGCCTCCTCCTTTGCAGCTGGTACATCAGTTTCAGAACTGCAATGCACCTTCTCCATAAATGTCATATCTAACATGTCAAATGTTAGATTAGATTATAACTGCAGCATCTGCAACTGTTGTGGTTGCTTGGAAGCAACAAGGCTGAAGTATCTGTCTATCAAGACTGAAATACCAGCTGGAACATTGTACGTTTTGTTTTACCACCACTAAAAACCAAACAGTTTTTGCATATTCTTGCTCTGTGAAATTTGCTGCCTATGTTTTTTTTTTAAGAATGCATCCTATACTGGCTATCAAACTAGAGCAGAAAGTATATATTTGTACAGACAGAACCTCCCCAGTTGCAATTGCATCATCATACTGCTTCTATAAACAAAGCTCAGTGCAAACCTCAAGCAATAATTTTAATAATGTGTTATAGTACAATAATTTCTGTGTGCATATGGGTAATTAAATTTTTGCCATAGGACCTTAAGGAAATTAAAATGGCATTTGGGAAGCTGAACGGAGGCCACAAGTGAAGGGCAACAATGCAGTACTGAGATTTGGGTAGGGAGAAGAAAAGACTGTATTGTGGTGCCTCAGGGCCCGTATAAGCTGCCCAGTTCCTAAACAACATTGATAAATGGGAAGGAAAATTTAACCTGTGCAAAGGAAAACCACAGCTTTCTGGCTGTGTAGCTGCCTTCTTCTGTACATCTTCAGTACTGTGGTAGGGACATTAGGCACTAACAGCGGAAACAGAAATAATAGAGCACTAGCACCTTTCTAGGACTAGCCATCCTGAAGGCAGCACAGGGAGACTAAGCAGTCACACCAGGTAATCATGTAGTCTTTTTGATTCAGTAAACTATTTACATTCCAGATGTTTTGCGGGACGGACAATTATTCACTGTCTTTGTTACTGCTTGCAACTCTGAGTTGCACTGTAGCTAGCAAAACTGTGTTAAACTCTGAAGTTTGAAATGTGCTGGAGGAAAAGAGTAAAGTAAGTTAGACAAAGTAAAGTTGCATTACTTTCTCCCTTCTCTGAAGACATGGAGAATCAAGCAGCCTTTGTTTCATACAATGTTTCATACAACTTGTTTCAGAGAACTAGAAATAAAAGTTAAATTTACTATGGAGATGTTCTGCTAATGATGCCAGTCAAGGATCAGGTTTTCCAACAAAAGAATCTAGTAATAGAAGGTGTGAAGAGTTGCTGAGAATCTTTAGTACAATTAGAGGAAGGAACTGCTTCAAGAATTGTTTAAAGTTCAGCTTTTAGGTTTTGGTTTTTTTGTTGTTGTTGTTTTAGGTTTGTTTTTTTTTCTTTTTTAAGATGAAGGAATTGTGAACTCTTCAGAACTGTTAGAGACCCTCTCCATTCTACATTGGAATGTTTCCATGTTATCAAAGTAAATAACTAAGCTCTGTGCCACTAGATAGCTGGTAAGACGTTTCACTTCTGTCCTGGGTTCAGCAGTAGCAGTCATTTTTCTCTTTCTTGGTAGCTGGTGCAGTGCTGTGTTTTAACTTTCGGGCTGGGAACAAAGCTGATAAAAATGATGTTTTGGTTTGGCCAAGGACTCTGTGGGCCTCATGCTCTGTCAGGGAGGAGGGCAGCCGGGAGGAAGCAGAGACAGGACACCTGACCCAAACTGACCAAAGAGGAATTCCATACCACAGCACGTCATGCCCAGGATGTAACTGGGAGTTACCCGGAAGGGCTGGGTGGACTGCAGGGTTGGAGGAGGTATCGGTCGGTGCTTGGTCAGGCTGGGGGGGGGCAAGTTATCGGTCGCCTGGTGATGGGGTGTTGTATTCTCTTCCCTTGTTATTTCCTTTATCATTACTATTATTGGTGGTAGCAGTAGTGATTTGTGTTATACCTTAGTTACTAAACTGTTCTTATCTCAACCCGTGGGAGTTGCATTTCTTTTTGAGTCTCCTCTCTGTTCCCCCAGGAGTAGGGGGAGGGCAAGAAGGGGGGGAGTGGGTAACAAGCTGTCTATCTGGGGTTAAACCACGACAACTTCTGATAGCAGAAGAATCTGAAAACTCTAGGGAACTCTAAGTCACACAAAAACTTTAGCTGAACAAACACACTTCATATCACTAGCTATCTAACGGAGCAAGACAAAGGAGTTATGCAAATATAATCAGTTGACTCTGAGAATGTGGATCCATTTTATAGACACACAACTGCTTTGATAATTATTATGCAGGATTAGGATTTTGTAGAAGGAATATCAACTTAAATATAGATAGATAGATAGATAGATAGATAGATAGATAGATAGAGAATCTCAATGCCAGCAATGCACTTAAACTGGTGCATCACTGGAAGTGAAATATCAGCTGCCATATCTAAAACTGTCATTCAAGTAAATCCATCTGTCTAGCAATGTGTTATAGCATTTTGATCCCAATTAAAGTGAAAAACATGCATGTTGCTGTTGTCTTCCTGCTTTTATCTGTCACCTTAGCATTGGTCCAGTCCAGATCTAAAGTAGATTATGAAACAGGAAGGAGTCCTGGTTTATCATATTCAACTTCTAGATAGGTATTCTCAGTAGCAGACTAAAAAGGTTATTTTGCTTAAGAAGATTCACTTTTGCTCCTGAAACTATGAATCCACAAACTCAGTTTTGCATGTGAAAGTCAGGCTAAGTTCATTTCATCTCTTGCAAAGACAGTAACAAAGAATCCATAATTTGCACTTTGCTGCTGCATCTGTAAGTGATGTATGAGCAAGGACAGAATCCAGCTCATGTTGCTGTAGGTGGGCTCACACTGCTTATAATTTATTTCAGTCAGCAAAGACAGCAGATATGAATCTGCTTTTTCACAGGAAGGACCACTTGAGTCAGGGCCGGCTATTTTGTTCAAAGACAATTTTCAGTGTAAAACTACATCTTATTATGCTCCTAGGAAGGAAAGAGAAAATACTATAATACTTATATTGTTGTATAAATCAAACACATAGCTGCAGTTTGAATGTGGTGGTCTGGTTTTTAAATCTAACCTTGGAAGAAAAGATAAGAATATACCAAATTCAGCTATTCAAGAAGTAAATACAAAATTAGCTGCGTGGAAAGATTTTTATCAGGGAAACAGGATTAAAAAAAAAAAACACGAAAGGTGAAATGGTGAGATTCCAGCAAGTACCTATTATGCAACCCTAATGTTCCCCTCTTTTGTAGAAATGTACAAAGATTTTCTGCTCCATACTTCCCACGTGGATAGAAGGAAATGTAAGCTGTTGAAAATTGTAACTGAATTGGGGAATTTGAGTCTATTTTATTTTTATCTTAGATTTGATTTTATGAATAACATGATCTGAACTATCTGCTTTTCTAAGAAATCATTGGGGTGTTTTTGCTGAGTGCTCTCTATGCCATAATTTCTCGGTAGTATGTTGCATACTTCCCTAGCAACCTGTTTCTATTGCCATGGACAAGGGAAACGTGACTGTGCTCAGCATAAAACCACCACGTGTTAACAGACATTCAGAAATGGCACCATATATATGAAATGATAGTGAGACTGTTTTAAATAGCAATAGAGCCCTTATCTCACTTCCATCTGAAGAGCAACATAATAAACAGAGTCAAAATGATTAGATACTGACAAAGGACAATACCTTTACAAAATCCTGATTTCTTTACTGATCAAAAATTAATGCAATTGGAACTCTTCCAAGAACTGAACTTAAATCCCGATCTGTGCCATCAACTAGGAACTCTGTCCAGTAGCCTAATTCATCATCTTGTGCTAAACAGATGCCCTATATTCATTAGCTAGTGTAAGATGTCCAGTATGTCAGAAGTTATCCTAATAACTTATCAGCTGGAAGTTTTTCTACACCTGAAAATAGAAAATTTTTATTCCTTCTAAACTGTTCAGGATTTTATAGTGTAAGTTAGTATGTTTCCATTGTCTACCTTGTATTAGGTGAGAAAGATATAACTCAGAAGAGATATTAGCTATATAGACTGAGATATAAGGTAACCTTTATTTATGTATTTCAATAGTAGGAGAGATCTGTGTTTGTTCTAGTTCTACAGTTTTTAAGTTAGTTGTGAGATCTGTAGCTTCTTTCAAATCGACAGCATGTTATTATATTCATTTGTAAGGAAACAAGAGAGAAAGTTGTTGTTTGTGTTTTGAATACTACAGCCCCCATAAGATCCTGGGTATTTCCTATGGTCGAAAACTTGTTAAGATCATTCTAAACTTGTATGTGCAAATTCCACATCACTGCCACATTTTGAAAACACCATGGAGAAAAACAAAACCAAAACCAACCGAACAAGCAAAACAAACCAAAAAACCACCAACAAGTAAACAAACAATCAAAACCCACCACAATACTTCATTTCATTTCTTAGTGAAAAACCACTGACTTAGGAATAATATCTTTGGCATTTCTTTGGCCATATATTTCATGAGCCCCTTTCCTGATGTTAAAAGGTGGTAGTAATAGACAGTTTTCCCTCAGCAGTTCACACGCAGTGTGGAGGATTGTCATGGTGTAAGACATCAAGATGGAAGCATCAACCTCAGATAAGAATTAAATACTCAATTATTTCATTTTATCATGTTTCCCTTTGCTGGTGGTAGATGTATTAAGAGCAAATTCAAAGATAACTGTCTCTTTTCAAACAATAGCAGGACAGAGACTCTGCACTGGTGTCTATAAAGCACTGAATCCCTTCAAGAATTGTTTATTCTTCATCATACAAGCAGAATTCTTCAGAACAGATATTCTACAGCAGGACTGCAATAATCAATTCCGGTGATTAAACTAAAAAATGGTGATACTTCACATGTGGTAAGACAGGCTGAAAGACGAGGAATTGAGCAGCTTACTCTCTGCCTTTGAGGAAACCAAGATCAGATGAACCTCATTTAAGTATACAGTAAAATTTGTCTATCATTCAAGCTACTGCATTTTGTTGATAAGGGTAATTTATATATGGCTTACTTACAAAGGTGATCCTTGTGATCACCAAGAATGGGCAAAAGGTTGTTGGGGGAAGTGCCTTGAGACATAATGTAGTGCTTAAATTGAAATACATAACCTAGATTCCTGAGGAGCATTTCTTCATTTTCCTTTTTTCCATCCTACAGAACATCCATATAGAATATCTGCACTCTCAAGTATCTGCAGAAGATGGGTCCTACAGAACTGGATAAGAAAATGCTCTTCAAATTTGAGCCCTGTCATAGAAGACATGCTAAAAATGGGGCAAACTCTAAAGGAAATTAAGCCTGGATTTTTTTTTGCTTCAGTTTTTGACAGTCAGCAAAAGGAACTAAACAACATGTCATCACAGATTAAGGTTATTATGCAGGCTATTGTAAAGGCTGGTGGGAGTTATAAAATGTTCTCAGCAGTACTACTCATCCAAACACATTCTGATACCCAATGATTTAAGTATATGCTGCTTCTACACAGATCAGTCATCACCGCCCTCATGGTGTTAGAATGTGGATTTCTGCCAACAAGATCAAAAACGATCTCATTTCATTATTTCTTCACTTAAGTGGGAAATTTTAGCTCTGAGCTCTGCTCATTGAATGTAAAAACTGGCCAGACTGTAGCCGATGTGCTGCCTGAAGTCTACACTGACTTTGCTTAAAACCTCTTATATCCTCATAAACAAAGGTGACTAGGATGTATTCCACAAGTGACAAAATTTTTTTTGGCAGTTTTTTTATTTTCTTTCTTTAAAAAAAAAATAAAATTGTCTTTTAATCTCTCATGTTTCAAGCTTTCATAAATGAGGAAAATGTGCTCAGAGGCTGCAATGGTCCTTTGGTTTTCTTGAGTTTAGTTACAGAAAAGCCTTCCAGTGGTGTGGGACCATGTACTCTGAGAGGCTAAATTTTGCTCTTTGAATTAAAGGAGAAGGGTTGTTTTGATGGTTTTATTTTTCTCTTTTCTTTCTTTTCTTTTCTTTTTATTTTTTCTTTTCTTTTTATTTTTTCTCTCCTTTTCTTTACTTTTTTCTTTCCTTTGCTTTTTACTTTTTTCTTTCCTTTGCTTTTTATTTTTTCTTTTCTTTTCTTTTCTTTTCTTTTCTTTTCTTTTCTTTTCTTTTCTTTTCTTTTCTTTTCTTTTCTTTTCTTTTCTTTTCTCTTTTCTTTTCTCTTTTCTTTTCTCTTTTCTTTTCTTTTCTTTTCTTTTCTTTTCTCTTTTCTTTTCTCTTTTCTTTTCTTTTCTCTTCTTTTCTCTTCTCTTCTCTTCTCTTCTCTTCTCTTCTCTTCTCTTTTCTTCTCTTCTCTTCTCTTCTCTTCTCTTCTCTTTTCTTCTCTTCTCTTCTCTTCTCTTCTCTTCTCTTCTCTTCTCTTCTCTTCTCTTCTCTTCTCTTCTCTTCTCTTCTCTTCTCTTCTCTTCCCTTCTCTTCTCTTCCCTTCTCTTCCCTTCTCTTCCCTTCTCTTCTTCCCTTCTCTTCCCTTCTCTTCCCTTCTCTTCCCTTCTCTTTCCTTCTTTCCTTCTCTTTCTCTTCCCTTCTCTTCCCTTCCCTTCCCTTCCCTTCCCTTCCCTTCCCTTCCTCCTTCCCTTCCTTCCCTTCCCTTCCCTTCCCTTCCCTTCCCCCTTCCCTTCCCTTCCCTTCCCTTCCCTTCCCTTTCCCTTTTCCCTTCCCTTCCCTTCCCTTCCCTTCCCTTCCCTTCCCTTCCCTTCCCTCCCTTCCCTTTCCCTCTTCCTTCTTCCCTTCCCCCCTTCCCTTCCCTTCCCCTTCCCTTCCCTTCCCTTCCCTTCCCTTCCCTTCCCTTCCCTTCCCTTCCCTTCCCTTCCCTTCCCTTCCCTTTCCTTCCCTTCCCTCCCCTCCCTCCCCTCCCTCTCCCCTCCCCTCCCCTCCCCTCCCCCTCCCCTCCCCTCCCTCCCTCCCCTCCCCTTCCCCTTCCCCTTCCCTCCCCTTCCCTTCCCTTCCCTTCCCTTCCCTTCCCTTCCCTTCCCTTCCCTTCCCTTCCCCTTCCCTTCCCTTCCTTCCCTTCCCTTCCCTTCCCTTCCCTTCCCTTCCCTTCCCTTCCCTTCCCTTTCCCTTCCCTTCCTTCCCTTCCCTTCCCTTCCTTCCCTTCCCTCCCCCCTTCCCTTCCCCCTTCCCTTCCCTTCCCTTCCCTTCCCCTTTCCCCCCTTCCCTTCCCCTCCCCTCCCCTCCCCTTCCCTCCCTCCCTCCCCTCCCCTCCCTCCCCTCCCTCCCCCTTCCCTTCCCTTCCCTTCCCTTTCCCTCCCCTTCCCTTTCCCTTCCCTTCCCTCCCCTTCCCTTCCCTTCCCTTCCCCCTTCCCTTCCCTTTCCCTTCCCTTCCCTTCCCTCCCCTCCCCTCCCTCCCTCCCCTTTTCCCTTCCCTTCCCTTCCCTTCCCTTCCTTTCCCCCTTCCCTTTTCCCTTCCCTCCCCTTCCCTCCCCCTCCCCTCCCTCCCTCCCCCCTCCCCTTCCCTCCCTTCCCTTCCCTTCCCTTCCCTCCCCTCCCCTCCCTCCCTTCCCTTCCCTTCCCTTCCCTTCCCTTCCCTTCCCTTCCCTTCCCTTCCCTTCCCTTCCCTTCCCTTCCCTTCCTTCCCTCCCTTCCCTTCCCTTCCCTTCCCTTCCCTTCCCTTCCCTTCCCTTCCCTTCCCTTCCCTTCCCTTCCCTTCCCTTCCCTTTTTCCCTTCCCCCTTCCCTTCCCTTTCCCTTCCCTTCCCTTCCCTTCCCTTCCCTTTCCCTCCCCTCCCCCTCCCCTCCCCTCCCTTCCCTTCCCTTCCCTTCCCCTTCCCTTCCCTTCCTTCCCTTCCCTCCCCTTCCCTTCCCTTCCCTTCCCTTCCCTTCCCTTCCCTTCCCTTCCCTTCCCTTCCCTTCCCTTCCCTTCCCTTCCCTTCCCTTCCCTTCCCTTCCCTCTCCTCTCCTCTCCTCACCTCTCTCCTCTCTTCTATTCTCTTTACGCATTTATATTCCATAAAAAGAAAGAACATTATATTTTGTTTTCCAGCACATTAATACATAGTTTAAGGAAGAAACAATTTTTTTTCCTGGAAATTGGCAATCATATACTTTGCTTCTTTCCTTTTTTACACAGGAAAATCCTTTTATTGTTGGTGAAAAGTGATGGTGGTCTTTTGCTGCCCTTAAATATATGTTTTATTTTATTCAAGTCATAAAAATACATGATTTTTATATTTCAAACACTTGATCCTTCAAGTGTAGAATTCATATCGATCAGAGTGGAAATCATAACATTAGTTTGTTTAACAAATATTTTTAGAAGCACTCATTTTCAGTCCAATTTTTCTTGGTTTATTATTGATGTCAGATTAGATCCACAATGAAGGTTGGAACTTTCCCCCTAGGACACCACAGCTCAGGATTTAGTTATAAATGTTTATGCACGTTTACCACTGTTTTGTTGCTTCTTTCCTGAAGGAAAGTAAGTCATGTCAGGAACAAAAGAAATACCTGATCTTTCCTGTAAGATCTACCTGGATCTGCATCTCCTTATATGTGTGAAAAGCATTTACTTACACTTTGAGAACAAATTAGTGAATCATAAAGAAAGGAACAAAGTTCTGTCTAATCTTGGCTTTAAAATTTGCAAATTGTTCAAGCAGCTTTTTAATGAATCTGGCATTCTTTGTCTTAAAGCTGTCTCATACATCAACTCCAAGAAACCTCAGCCATTTGTAACAAACAGTTCTGATCACATTTGCTGTCATGAAAGAGCTGTTCATTTCAGGTACAATGGGAATAGGTCCGCACAAAAGAAATCTATGTCAAGGGACTAAATGAAAGCAATATGAAGTTGCAGTGAGTGCTTGCCTTGATTCTAAAATACTTTGACAGACGCTGCACTGATAGGCAAAGAAAAGCTGATCTGAAGACTTGAATGTAGATAAATCAGCTTAGATACAAATACACATTAATAAATATACAAACATATATAAGTGCAAAAAATGCCGCCAGTTCATTGCCCTTGGTATATTTGGTTATCTAAGGTCCTGCACAGCAATTGCTGTATGGAATATTATTCACATCTCCACCTGGCATAGAAATTGTCCTGTAATTGTGGATAATGATTTTTCCTGAATTGTATATGTGTATGTCATAGTTGCTCTGATTTTAGGTGTAGTCTGTATTTGCAAAAGGAATTCCTCAGCTCCCAGGAAACGGCACTGCATGCGTTTCTAACAACATGTGCTATGACAAGCTTATTAGAGCCATTGTTTGTTCTCTTCATAATTTCCCTGAATTACTTAGTCAACTTCAAGGACTTAATTCTTTTCTGCAAAGATTTCAGTGGTGTGTTCTTAAAACATCCAAAGATCAGTCTAGCAGTGTAAAGCAAAGACAAGGTTTGCAGCTTATCTCTTCAGGAGCACAAACAGATGGAAACTCCAGTGTAAGGCTTTCCCTGCGGTAGCTGCAAAAAAATGTGGAACAATATTCCAGAGGGGTTAATGACTTCTCCAAGATTCAGCACTTCTCACTTCCATTGGCACATGAAAATATTTGGACTTGTCCTATCTAAAAGAACTCAGGGAAGTATGACCATACAAATATATAGGCAACTATGTAAGAATCTAATGCCAAACAAGCATAAACCTATCCTCAAAACCAAGCACATGTAGTATGTACTTCTTTCAAGCTCAGTATATTTCTACCAGATACTTAGATACATTAAACAGTGAGTGTGCTTTATGTTTATAGAATATAGGTTAATATCAGAAGCTTGTTTCTGAAAGATAATTAACATCTTCAAATACACACTTCGTTGCCTTAGCTCTAGTATCTACAGTACAGTTTAAATTAAATACTTTACTTACAGGTTTTTACATATAATTTAATGAGCCCAGTTCTTCCGCTTTTTTAGATTTCATCTGTTCATTTACACATGTGCAAAAAACCTGTAAACTTGTCTGTTATGTCAGTACAATGTGAGCCAAGTACTCATCTGCCAGCTTACTATTTACATTCCCAAGGAAGCTAAGGCTTAACATGTCCCTCACCAGTCACAGAATAATTAGGCTGAATCCCACCCCCCAACCATTTTACATGCCCACGTAAATTCTGTATTGTCAACACCCTGAGAAATACGTATTGCACATAAAGATCTTCATGGTATTTGTCATGAGACAATTTTTTTTTTTTTTTGGTGCACTAATGGACGCTGTAATTGTTCATTTAATTATGAATCTGTCACTTCTGGTTAATAACAAGATAATACATTTTGAGCTTATCACCACAATTTTCAGGTATTGATTACCAGTAGAAATATGTTAATAGAGTTTATGGTCAGATTGAAGAGCACACCCATCATGAATATTTAGAGTGCAATCTCACTTGATGTAGAATATATAATTGGTTACATGTATTGAGATATCACAGAAATTACTGCATTGAAAAAAGCCAAAGGAGCAGCTGTCTTTGTTCAATATGTCTCTATAGCTTAGATCCTGTTTGAGTTAATCTCATTGAAGCAGATTGACATGACTTGGCAGTTATTTCATTGTAATATAAAAATATTTTTGGTAGTATGAGGAACCATGGGAACAGAGAATACTGTGTTTTAAGGCTAAAGAAGTCAGTCTCCATGAGTGAGCAGAACAATCTCAGACCCCCGGTTTGGCTATGACATATTACATCACCCCTCTGAAAAGTTCTGGGAACAGATTTTTTCTTTCTTGTACAGGGAAGAGGGTTACATAGGCTATTTTAACTGTTTTTGCTTCCACCATCACTCCAAAGATACTGAATGGAAAAAGTAAATAAAAAAACTATATGCTTCAAATACAGAACCTTTCAAGCCTACACTCTCCGAAATCCTGAGTTTCCTGATGTTTTCTGTCAATCACAGTACCAGCAATATATTGCTTTATTCTTGGTGAGTATTACAATCATAGTTCAGTAAATCCCAATACTGATGGGGATAAGCCTGGGGAAACAGTGATGTCTATAGTGTTCTTAAGCCTTTTCTTTCTTTCCACCCCTCCTTTTTTATTTAGAAAGTGACAATAATTATACAGTATCATACAATAAATTAATGTTACTGCTTATTAGGATTTGAACCTGCTATAGGTAAGTCCATTATTTGTGGAAACAGAAGTACAGACAATCTAAATGGTAAGAGAGGAAGGTCTCCCTAGAATAACCAGTTACTTCTTAGCTTCAGATGCCACAGTCAATTGACATCTCAAGGACCAGTGTGGGAATTTACACCAGTTTATCTGGTCTTGTTTTGGAGAGGGAGAGCAGTCCATGCATCTGGGGACTGTGAGCTCAGTATTCTTCAGTATAACATAGTGACAGCTTGCTAGCTGAAGCTGTGGGTCTGATAGAGTTCAGTGCATGAGACACAAGGCCCTGCTTGACCCAGATCAGATGGAATCCTTGCTTCTCCATCTTTTTTAGTACCCACCTGACTTTCTGTCTTAATCAGTTAATAATTCTGTGTGTACCACTGTAGTATGCGGGTTACCTACACAACGGTCTATATTGCCCCATTTTCTGTTCATTAGTACCTTTCAGGTAGAAAATATTAGCAATAGATAATGGTAACAATATTTATTTTTTTTTTTGCTTTATCTGCCATAGCTGCCAAAAGGGTTTGTTTTCTTAATGACATGCCAAGAAAGCGTGACAAGCTGTGAGAGTGAAAGAGCAGCAGTCTAACCAAATCAGCCAGGATAAATAGACTGCACATACAAATCATAGCATGGACAAGAGGGTTGTATTTTCTTAATGGTTTGAAATACATTTGCTATATTGTTTCTGTGCAGTAACACCTCAGCACTACAGCCTCAGCCCAAGCTCTGGAGTACACGCTTTTCTGCTTGAAAATAACTGCACCTTGAGAGTCACATAATAAAACATGCTTCACTAATCTCTGGACTCTCACAGGTCTCTTTCTGGCTGAGCTTATTACTTAATTAAAAGTATTGAAATGTAGATTTGCAGGGCAGTCATGCTAGCATAGGGCAGATCAGAGATATCAATCTGACATGAACTATAAATCTATAGATTAGCCCAAGCAGTATCAGAAAAGGAGGAGCAAGATAATTAAATTATATTGTGAAGCACTGACTCAGGTAAGTGTTTCAATTAACAATTCAATTTGTTTAGAATTGATTCTGGGATGGAAAAAATATTTACTGCTTGAAGCTGTTAACTCCCTTATGCTTTTTTTGTTGTTGAGCAGGACCCTCCCACAAGTTGTTCCTTTCTCGTTTCACTTCCCAGAGTTAAAATATTCTGCAACAGAGCGTGACTTCCTCTGGGAGAAAAACATATCGAGAAGATAAAGTTTGTGCTTCTGAAACTTGGATAAGTTTCAATTTCTTTATACTTTAGAATGGCATGAATTTGAATGCTGTGCTGTACACAGAAGCTGATGTTTCTAATGTATAGTTCTGCAGATTTAACTGTCCTGTTCCCTCTTCATGATAGAAAGAGGTCTAGGATGCAAAACTAAGACAGATTAGAGGCAGTATGCTAACTTTGCCATTTCAAGCAAGAACTATAGCATGGTCAAGACTAAACCTTTGCTTTTTGACTCAA
Source organism: Neopsephotus bourkii (assembly GCF_033783945.1). Classification (NCBI taxonomy): domain Eukaryota; kingdom Metazoa; phylum Chordata; class Aves; order Psittaciformes; family Psittacidae; genus Neopsephotus; species Neopsephotus bourkii. Next base: position 747,113 of record NW_026902006.1, read on the forward strand.
CTGAACTCTTGCAAATCCCATGCATGATACAGATTTAGACCCCTATACTTGGGAAATTGTAACATTTACAACCTCCCCACCAGCACCATCACTTTCACAACCAGCAGAGGATTATTTTGTTAAGTGATGATGACTGATGAAAGAGTTTGAGAGAGCAACGGATGCTGTAATATGCATAAAAACATTTAATCTGTTTAAATCAATAATGAATCCTGTGGCTTATACCAGTAGGTGTGGTTTTTAGCACACAGCACATAGGTATAGCTTGGTAAGCAAATGGAGGCTCCACATAATTTCCTTGTCACTTGTCCTTTTCTTAGCTGTGTTAATGGAATAATCATACTCCTGAAATAACTGGTTTGAAATGTGTCTGACACCATTTGGTTGACAAGGGAAAAGATCAGAAATTTAAGATGAACTTGTATAGGCATACCTTCAATCACTTAGCTGAAAACTCCTTCCCCTGTTGAGGCAATTTGGCAGACATCTGGGATTCTAGAGGGAAAAATGGGCTGGTTAGCTCTGATACTGCTAGTAGCTCTGTGTGCCAGGGAGCAACAGGAGCAGGCTTCTCTGCACAGGAAAGGGAGCCAAGAGCTGCAGTCTCTTAATCAATGCATTATCTGTAATCTAGAGAGTGGTTTTGTAACATAAACATGTTATATGAATAATACTACCACAATATATTAACATTATATACATAAATATATAGCATATACAGATGATACTACTTAATAATATAGAAATTTTAATAATTATGATATTTTTAATGAATCATAATTAATTATAAATGTGAAAGCATTATTTAATATTCTTTTAAATATGTATATAAAATAAGTGTATGAAATAATATGATAACATATAGATAACACATATGCATTGACTTCCGCAGCCATGACAGTTAGCTCAGCACATGAACAAAGGTATGTAGTCAAAAGAGTTAATGAAATGTATATTTTGTCATGAGGAATATTTGCTATTTTTTATGCTTGTTCTGGGGATACTCTAGAGCTGCAGGACTATAGTACACCAGCTGTTCTTATGACCTTGATGGCTGTTGTGTATTATACCACAAAAGTATGCTCTTAATGTCATTGTTCATGGCATTTGAAATAATGCATGCTGGTAGATGTAAATTTTCAAACACTGTTATTTATTGTAAATGCTTTTATGTTTAAATTGGAGTTGATGTTTTTTTAAGTGCAATAACTGTGGAACCTGTTGCAAATACCCTACAATTTTGGAGAAGCTGGGCTTTATGTTGAGAATAGCTTATATGTTATTTGTACTCTCAGTTGCTGCTAACGTAGACAATTCCTTACTTTTACATTCAGTGTGTGTCTAATGACTGCGCACAACGCTGATCATGCAAAAAGAATGAAGTTTTTTTGTTAGATGATTATCATAAATTAGTTTTAAAAATGCAACTGAAGTTTTTCAGTTGTCTAGCTTAAGAAAAAATATTATTGTATTCCTTGTGTTTGCTTTCCTCAAGCATAAATTCAGAACTGAAAGTGTTGCTGCAAGAGGATTTGAATATTTTTCAATTATTACCAATTAATTTATTTCGTGACCAGGAGGTAACATTTAATGGACTGAACAAGGTTATACTAGCAGTCTTAGACTTCAAAATCAAAGAGATCCCAGTCTCTGGTTTTCTTAATTTTTCCGCACACCAAAATAGTCCTGCATTTTGATTGAACTTTTTGTCTTTTAATTTCTCCTCTTCAATGCCATTGTGAGCTTCTGTAAGCCTGTGAGAGTCCAACAGGGACTGAAACACCTGTTTTAAATACAACCCAGTGAAAATTAATTTAAATATAGTGCCATTGGATCTGCAGGCAGAGCCAACCTGGAGTCGCAGATCCACAAATACTTCAAAAGGCATTCACCACCAGGATGCATCAGGATGGCATTCTTTAACTAATGATAGACAATCAATTCAAATCATACAGCCTTTTCTCACCAAAGGCCTTTTTAAAAATTAAAACTGACAGCAATGTATTAATGCTATTATTTTTGTTATGTATTTCTGGATGTACCCAGATGTACCCAGAGTGATGAGAACTGGTGTCATAACTGCAGAAATTGAAGCAATGTCCTCCAATAATAAAGTTGCATCAGGAAATCTCTGAATGGTTTTCCCTGCAATTGCTAAAATTTCTGTATCCATGGAAGCAATAATTGCAGTGACATTGTCAAATCTTCAATGGGTTGATTCAATGGTGAAGCACATATTATGACACAAACCAGGACCAGAGACAGGCTCTTCAGAAACATGTTTTCCCTCTGCTTAACAGTCTAGAAAGTGACAAGCTACTGAAAAGAAGATAGTAGTAAAAAAAAAAAACCACAAAAACCAAAAAATATAGTACAAAACAAAAAACCCCAAACCCAGAATGAATAAACAAAATTACCATTTGAAAGCAAGAACTTGGCCATTGATCAATTTTATTGCTGAGAACAAGAGGTTAAGATGCTGCATTTAGATTTGTTTGCTTAGTTGATTTTGATCTCTTACTTACATTTTTAATATTATTTTTCTGCCTGGTAAACTGATTATCTTCAGAGAGAAAAGTTGCTAAAGATTCATCCTATAATTTTTTAGTTATAGGATTTTTAATAAAATACTACTTGCCAACACTGTGATGGCATGTGTAATATTTATATTTTATAGAAATATGTAAAGAAAATAAAGAACCTATCTGAGAATATAGGCAGATCAGGCTTTCACTGGCAGCTAGTAGTTAAAAAATACCTGATGTTTATATGTTCCACATCCTTACCTTCTATCACATCTTTTAATGAGTGGGGTTTTTACCTCACTTCTTTATTCACAATTTCCCTCCTCTTCTCCTTTTATGAATCAACTAGAGCAATCCTATGAAACAACTTTGACAATCCTCAGCAGCAACAAAATTCATACTGAAGTAGTCAGTATTTTACCAGAACCAGACAACTAATATCAGGGGAGACATAATATGCTGGAAGAGTGGACAGCTTTATCAGATCAAGGCTTAAAGATGGAATGCAAAAAAAAAAAAAAAGGACAACCTTGTGGACAGAAAGAGTTTAGGTGGTTTTATCAGCCCAGGTGACAGGACTTTTGTTACCCAAAACTTGCTAATCTATTCCATCTGTAACAGCTAAACAACTATTACATTTTTCTATCAAGCTTGCTTTCATCCACCATCTTAAAAAGTGAGCATCAGATGCCTTTGCTTAATTCCTTGTGCTTTTAAATATGATCTTTAACTCTCTGCAGTTAGTTTCCATTTTGCACCACTATGTGACCTGAAGTTTTCTGATTACCTTGAGATCCAGTGTTGACCCACCCCTTGATTTCAAGTTCAATTTTTCTACATACTTGAATAGTACAAAACTAAGATCTTTGTTCCTTTTCTTCTCCAATTTCTACAGCTTCAAATCTCTTCAAATCAATGCTAGAAGCTATTTCTTTGAGAATGTCTCATGAAAACTGATATAGATATCACATGAATGTAAGGTTATATTGTATTATGCAAGGTAAATAGATTTTGGCATTTGCAGGGGAAAGATCCAATTGCACTGAAAGGCAGAAATAGTAAGTGAGCCTGCAATTTTATTGCAGTATAAATTAAATTCCTCATAGTTGTGTGTACTTATACGAGGATATGGTATCATTAGTATTACAGAAACATGGTGGGATAGCTCCTAGGACTGCAGAGTTGGAATGGAAGGTTACAGGCTCTTTAGAAAAGACAGGCCCCACAGATGGGTAGGGGGGATCCTATTTATGTCAGTGACAGGCTGAAGAATATGGAACTCTGTCTGGGGACAGGTGATCAATTAACAGTTTGAGGGTCAGTGTTGGAGGGAGAACACGTATGGGAGACATTACTGTGGGGATCTGTTACAGACTGCCTGATCAAGAGGACTCTGTGGATAAAGAGCTCTATAGACAGATAGGAACAGCCTCATGCTCACAGGCCCTTGTCCTCAAGGGGAACTTCAACCATGCTGATATCTGTTGGAGCAACAGTACACCCAGCATAAGCAACCCAGGAGGTTCCTTGATTGTGTGGAAGACAACTTCCTTCTGCAAGTAATAGAGGAGCTGACAAGGAGAGGTGCCATGCTTGACCTTGTGCTAACCAACAGGATAGGGCTGGTTGGAAATACGATGCTCCAGGGAAGCCTTGGTTGCAGTGATCATGAGATAGTTGAGTTTGAGATCCTCAGGACAGTAAGGAGAGCGTGCAGCAAGCTCACTACCCTGGACTTCAAGAGAGCAGACTTTGGCCTCTTCAGGAACCTGCTTAGTAAGGTTCCATGGGATATAGCCATAGAGGGTAGGGGGCCCAAGACTCTTGGCTGATATTCAAGGATCACCTGCTACACTCAGGAGTGTTGTGTCCCAACTAGAAGGAAATGCAGCAGGAGGGCTGGGAGACCTCCTTGGATGGATAAGGAGCTGCTGAGGAAACTTTGAGGGGAAAAAAAAAAGCTTACAAAAGGTGGAAGCAAGGACAGGCAGCCTGGGAAGAATACAGGGATGCTGCCCAGGAAGCTAAAGACCAGGTTAGGAAAGCTAAGGCCCGCTTAGAATTAAATTTGGCTAGGGACGTTAAAGATAACAGGAGAGGATTCTATAGGTACATTGCAAATAAAAGACAGACTAGGGACAACTTAGGCCTCCTCTGGAAGCTATCAGGAGAACTGGCTACCCTGGATTTGGAGAAGGCTGAGGTTCTGAATGACTTCTTTGCCTTGATCTTCACTGACCACACCACCCAAGTCTTGGAAGGCAGACTGTGAGAATGAAGACCTTGAGCCCACTGTAGGAGAGGATCTGGTTCGAGACCATCTTAAGAACGTGAATGTGCAGAAGTCTATGGGACCTGTTGAAATCCATCCGCGGGTCCTGAAGGAGCTGGCAAATGAAGTTGCTAAGCCACTGCCCATCATATTTGAAAAATCATGGCAGTAGGTGAAGTTCCCAATGACTGGAAAAAGGGAAATATAACCCCCGTCTTCAAAAAAGGGGAAAATGGATGACCCAGGGAACTACAGACCAGTGAGTCTCACTTCTGTGCCTGGCAAAATTTTGGAGCAGATTCTCCTGGAAGGCATGCTAAGGCACATGAAAAACAACAAGGTGCTTGGTGACAGCCAGCATGGCTTCACTAAGGGGAAATCCTGCCTGACCAATTTAGTGGCCTTCTATGATGAGGCTACAGAACTGATGGACAAGGGTAGAGGGGTTGATGTCATCTACCTGGGCTTGTGCAAAGTATTCGATACTGTCTCACATGACATCCTTGTCTCTAAATTGGAGAAACATCAATTTGATAGGTGGACCACTTGGTGGATAAAGAACTGGCTGGATGGCCGCACACAAAGAGTTCTGGTCAATGGCTCAATGTCCAGCTGGAGGCCAGTAACAAGTGGTGTCCCTCGGGGATCAGTGTTGGGACCAGTCTTGTTCGACATCTTTGTCGTTGACATGGACAGTGGGATTGAGTGCGTCCTCAGTAAGTTTGCCAATGACACCAAACTGTGTATTTTTCTAAGTTTACAGTTAGCTCCAAAATACACAAATCTTTAGTAATGCAAAAGAAAGATATCTTATCATTAGCATGACTTGCTCCTAACACAATTATTGTCTTATCAACTTAAACTAGCAACACAAGAACCAAAACAATTCATTTTTTCCCCTGTAACTTTAACTAAAGCTTTAGCGTTTTTAGTGTGCTCAAGAAACTATGGGTTTTTTTTTTTCCTTAATAATAAGTAATTAAAAACATAGAAGATACACAGGATGCTGTAGAGAGCATATCTTTCACCTAAACATTGATTTTCTTTTTTTCAACTATTTGGCCAGAACTGGAAAAAATGTGGTTTTTCCAGGGCAATGTAGAATGACTAAATAATGTACAGCCAATTAGTGATATGTAAGTAGTGGAAGAAGCAACACTGTAAACAATAAGACAATTTAAGAATATTATAAAAATAGTGCTCTTAATCATTACATAACTGTACAGAACTTTGCAAATTTTCATATTCTCTGCACAGGTCGTATAAAGATGTACTGTAAATCGTCACCACAGTTATGAGCACAGTTAAAACTCTATGAGGAACTGTACTCAAAATAATTCGACTAAACTTTCATAGATGAAAGAACATCTCTGTGGCTCCACCAGGCCTTGCTCTCAGAGATCTTATAATTTCTAGAGAGACAGAGCACCAAGAAGCAAGCTTACGCTACCAATATTAGAACAACATAAGCACACAGATGTATTTTGCTGTTTGTTACAAAATCCATCAGGGATTTTTTTAGCATGTTGTTGAAAAGACAACATATTTTTGTATTTCTCATCTTTACAATACAATTTTCCTGAGGACTTACCTGAACAGAAGCTGAAAATCATAAAGAGAACAAGATAAAAACACCTTTTATGGCAACTATTAGTTTCTTTTGTATGAGCGTTATCTTTCTTTATGTCGTGGTTTAAACCCAGCCAGAGAGCTTGTTACCCACTCCCCCCCCTTCTTGCCCTCCCCCTACTCCTGGAGGGACAGAGCGGAGAATCAGAAAGAATGCAACTCCCACGGGTTGAGATAAGAACAGTTTAGTAACTAAGGGATAACACAAATCACTACTGCTGCCACCAATAATAGTAATAATGATAAAGGAAATAACAAGGGAAGAGAATACAACACCCCATCACCAGGTGACCGATAACTTGCCCCCCAGCCCAATCAAGCACCAGCCGATACCTCCTCCAACACTGCAGTCCACCTCGCACTTCCAGGTAACTCCCAGTTACATCCAGGCCATGACGTGCTGTGGTATGGAATACCTCTTTGGTCAGTTTGGGTCAGGTGTCCTGTCTCTGCTTCCTCCCAGCTTCCCCTCCTCCCTGGCAGAGCATGAGGCTCACAAAGTCCTTGGCCAAACCAAAACATCATTTTCATCAGCTCTGTTCCCAGCCCGGAAGTCAAAACACAGCACTGCACCAGCTACCAAGAAAGAGAAAAATGACTGCTACTGCTAAACCCAGGACACCTTATTTTTCTCTAAAGGCATGTTTGAACACAACGGTTAACAATTTAATTGGGAAGAGATAATTAAAAACTATTAGTAACTTCTGTTGATTTAGAACACATCAGAAATTCAGCTGTTGCTTAAGCAAGCTGGTTTAAGGAAATAAACATAAGTGCTCTACTCATACAATGTAGTAAAAACTTTTGTAGCCCTTTTTTGACAATGAAGTGTGAAGCTGAAGATATAGATGTAATCAAGAGCATAATAAATAAAATCATGGAATATGAATCTTTCAATATCTATTAAAAATTACTGTCTAGAGTATGACCTGTGACTTAAAGGAACTTAAACCCAACAGCTGCTAGAAGATTGAAGTTCCTTCAGGGAATGAATAGATTTAAGTTAGGATCTTTGCTTTCCTACTTGCCCTTACTGCAAAGCCTGTTTTCATTCTTTGCAGCACTCCAGTCCTGCATGCCATCTCTTGGTGTGTCTGTGCTCCCCAGGAGACTAAAGCTCTGCCCCTCTGAATGCATTTGCCATGTCTCACCTCCTCCAACTCCTTACTGCTCAGCAAGCTTTCCAATTCAGTTTCCCTCATCTCTTTCCACTAGCAGCAGCCAAAGAGCAGCTTTTTGGGGTGTACCAGGTTGCCTAGTATAGGCAATATGCTTTCTCATGGGGATGTCTAGCGCCAACCGTGGCACAAAGACTCTGTTACTGGCACCAAAATTCAAGGTCTGTATCATATGATGAAGTCTCTCTCCAGTGTCCTGGATTTGATCATTTAGTGTGCAGTAAACATCACAAGGCATAACTTTGTTTTGGCAGATGGGTGCTTCTTTGTCTTGCAAGAGGAACTTCCACCACTACCTTCTTGCAGTCAGTACAAATATTTGGTTCTGGCTCAGCTGGGTCTATCACCACCCCATCAGAGTTTGTTCCTCATCACCTCTTCTTATGACACTCCATCTGTGCTTCAGATGCAGATCTACTGGCAGAGAAGAAGCTTTCCTCTTGTTGCTGTTTGTCACAGATTTCCAGCTATAGAATCTTGGGTGTCTATCAACTGGTCACTTGAGCACAGGCTCAATAGAATCATAGAATCATAGAACAGTTAGGGTTGGAAAGGACCTTAACAACATCAAGTTCCAACCCCCCTGCCATGGGCAGGGACACCTCGCTTTAAACCATATTACCCAAGGCCTCGTCCAACCTGGCCTCGAACACTGCCAGGGATGGAGCATTCACAGTTTCCTTGGGCAACCTATTCCAGTGCCTCACCACCCTCACAGGAAAGAATTTCCTCCTTATATCCAATCTAAACTTCCCCTGTTCAAGCTTTAACCCATTACCCCTTGTCCTATCACTACAGTCCCTAATGAAGAGTCCCTCCCCAGCATCCCTATAGGACCCCTTCAGATACTGGAAGGCTGCTATGAGGTCTCCACACAGCCTTCTCTTCTCCAGGCTGAACAGCCCCAACTTTCTTAGCCGATCTTCATATGGGAGGTGCTCCAGTCCCCTGATCACCCTCATGGCCCTCCTCTGGACTTGTTCCAACAGTTCTATGTCCTTTTTATGTTGAGGACACCAGAACTGCACACAATAATCCAAGTGAGGTCTTAGGAGAGCAGAATAAGGGGGCAAGATCACCTCCTTCCACCTGCTGGTCACACTCCTTTTGATGCAGCTCAGGATACGGTTGGCTTTCTGGGCTGCAAGCACACACTGATGGCTCATGTTCATTTTCTCATCGTCCAGCACCCCCAAGTCCTTCTCCACAGCGCTGCTCTGAATCTCTTCTCTGCCCAGCCTGTAGCTGTGTCTGGACACACCATACATATAATTGGCATTTATAAAGTTATTTCACTTCACAACAGGAGCTTCAGGAGGTGTTACTGACTGCACAAAACAAGATAACACCAACATCTACAACTGTGTCAATGAACTGCAACTCTGTGCTCTGTTTTAGATGTTTAACACTAATGGTTGCAGAAGTAACACAGAAATTCGCATTTGGAAAGTGAAATGCTTTCCAGTTTCAATCTTACACAGTATAATCATGTGGGTCTGACTTTTTTTTTAATACATCTTCTGAATAGGTAAAAAAGAATTATTGTATGTTCACTGAGAGAGTCTGGTTTCTCACAGACTTAAAAATTCATTATTGCCTTCCTCAAAGAGGTATAAATACTAACTTAATTAACAAATTTTCCCTGTCTTACAGAAGAGGTAAAGACTGCCTCCAGAACAACGCTGCTCCTCATGCAATTCAGAATGCCACTATATGAAAGACAGGTGTCTGTTCCCACCTATTCCAGTATTATACAGCATTGTGTTATTACTTACTAGACTCGTATACAGACAGAGGCTGCTAATTTGTCACACAATCTGTACGTGTGCATGAACTTCGCAAGCCACTGGCAAAGTTGTTTTATTTGTGGCACTGATTGTGAGAGATACATTTAGAAGAGTGTTAACCATATGAGATAGCTGATTTACAAACAAAGTGAAATGCAGAAAGACCTTATGAAACAAGGGCTTTTAAAGTTCATCTCAGCAGATACTGCTAGGTGGGAAATGGCAGAGCACTCCTTAGATTTTTACAGTTTTGTAGGGTCTTAGTTCTGAGGAACTTAGTTCTGAGCAACTCAACTCCCTTCACTGTCCAGTCACGTGGAGACACAGGCAAGTTTGGCTTTAGACGATTAGGGTTCACTCACATTGTTTGTCAGATCAAAAAACCATACAGTGAATCAAAAACCAACTTAACGCAAAGACACACATTAGAGTCGGAAAAACAAATCATCCTTAAGATTTCTTTTCAGTCAGTTATAATCACATACAAGTGAAAATACAAAATAATAAAGAAGACCAAAGCAAAAAGCAACTCTTCTATACTACACAAAGGTCTGCCTTCTTCAACAAAGACAGAAACAGGGACTCCACAGAAATGAATGTTAGGGTTACTGAAGTTCAATAAATGGAAGCCTTTAAGAATCCAACAATTTTTTTTCTGTGGAGCTGAGTGGCACTCTAGGGCAAATTAAGCATGGCAAATGAATTAGCAACATAGTTCACAAATCACTTATCTAGTCTATTTATTGCAAAATTCAATGTATCGCAAGCCATGCCTGATAAATTCCGATAATACACAACTGGTGAGTGAAAGAGCTCACATACAGGTGTTTTTTCATATGTGTGAGAGACAGAGAGACAAACCACTACTGGTTCATAGATCCAACCAAAATCCCCCAAAAGGTTTTAAAACTCTTGATGATGAATCAGTGGTTTATATAGAATTCTTTTAAAAATAACTGTATTTGTGTTGTCTGACTGAGGAACACCTAGAACATGAAAGCTTCTACTGCTTGGATCTTAACTACTAAGGCTGTAATCAGGCCAAACATCAATGAAAATTGTGCAAAAACTGAGAGTAACATCTTGCTGATGACACTGTTGTTACATGACAAACAACACACTCCCAAGTGAGTATCACAAATGCCAGCTTCACATATTTACAAGGATTTAGCACAGTATTTATAAGTCAGTCAAATAAGTTCCGAGTACTGAAAATATGAGCTCAGGAATCGGCTTAGTCTTCAGCTATATTTTACCATCTGCACATAGAATAAAAGTACAAATTTAACTTGGTATCTAAATCTCAAAAAATTCCTTCCCTTGGATAGCATAGCCACTTGCAATATTAATCTCTCTGAACTGCTCTTCCTATAGTAGGGGTCAAATTACATAAGTTTTGAGCAGTTCCAGATACTCTACATATTTTGGGGGTTACTAAAAGATTAAAATTGTTGCCTTTAACTTCAACATATAATTTGAAGCTGAACTACTTCATTCGCTAGTCAAATAGCATTTTGCCCAGCTCTAGAGAATAAGCACACCACAGAGCAGAGAATTCTTACCACTTCATAAATATCTTCTTTACAGCTAAACTATGACCTAGAAAAGACACTTCATCACAGAACAAAACATAGTAACTAACCTTGCTGCCGTTTGTAACAGCTATCACCAGGCCAAGCATTTCAGCTCACATTTGTGAGCTTCAAATCAGAATCTAAAATCAGTAATCTTTTGTCATGGTTTAAGCCCAGCTTAAACCAGCTGGTAACTCAGAACCACGCAACCACTAACTCACTCTCTTGTTCCCTCCAGCTCCTGGAGGGGTGGGGAGGAGAATCAGAGGATTGTAAATTTTACAGATTGAGATAAGAACAGCCTAGTGTCATGGTTTGAACCCAGCCAGACAGCTCGTTTCACCCACTCCCTCCCCTTCTTACCCTCCCCCTACTCCTGGAGGGACAGAGAGGAGAATCAAAAAGAATGCAACTCCCACGGGTTGAGATAAGAACAGTTTAGTAACTAAGGTATAACATGTAACAGTTTAGTAACTAAGGCATAAGGGCATGACATGCTGTGGTGTGGAATACCCCTTTGGCTAGTTTGGGTCAGGTGGCCTGGCTCTGCTTCCCCCTGGCTTCCCATGCCCCTGCTCACTGACAAGAGCATGAGACTGAAAAGTCCTTGATCAGTGTATGCACTACTTAGCAACATCTAAAACATTAGGGTGTTATCAGTGTTGATTCCAGGCTAAAGTCAAAAGCAGAGCAATGCACCAGATACTAAGAAGTTGAAGAATGACTGCTACAGCTGAACCCACAACATTCTTCCAAGTAAATTTTCCTAGACTGTGTTGTTAACTCATTTTAATAGAATAGAAATAGTATCAGCTACATAGCCACAGTGTAATCAAATATAATTACAGACAGAACCTAGTCTTCTGTGGCATATAAAAATTTCCTGTTGCATTTTGTTTTCCAGGTGTCACAAGTTTAGGTGCCTCTGTCAGCAATTAATTTGCAACATCATATTGAAAAACTTAAGACAGAATAAGACATTAATGTTTTCCTTCAAGAATGTGTTCTCTTGTTTTTTTTTGAATTCTATCTGTATATTTTTGAGACTGTTTTTTGGTTTATTTTTTTTTTCTTTATTTGACTGGTACAGTTGTTGCTCTTTTCACTACACACAAGAGTTGCACTACATAACACAAACCAGCGTGGTATGCATTTCTTTCTTTGCTCTAGACGGCTGTCTCATCAACCTGTTACCAACACTCAAGGCCCCAGAACAACCTGAAAACTTTCTCTTTGTGAAGTAACAACAAAGGGAATCTTGTTCAGTAGGCATGGACAAACAAGGAAGACAGATTTCAGCTTTTTGAGTTTGCAGTGGTTAAAGTATTCCCCTCAAACTCCATTTCTGTTGATCCTGGAGGGTGCAGAAGCTCAGGTCTGAGCTCAGTGTCCTGTCTGTTAGAAGCAGATCATACCCTGCAGAAGATGCATGAAGTGCTTTGCTTGAATGGAGGTGGTCTGAAGTTGTTAAAACTTGAATTGCAAAAACTTCCATAACCATATCACCTGCTATTAACTTGTAAACAAAGCTACATACTAAATGGTAACAGAATGAGGTTTTCCTACCTAGTGATTTGCAGTCTACAGTTTGTGGATATTTCACATGTATTCCATAATGTAGAGACAGTGATTAGCACTCAAGCAGGAGGACTGTCATGGTCTTAAATGCAAACTGTGCAATAGATCTTTTTGTATTGTATCTTTGTATGATATATTTCTCATCAGGGATCTGGTTATTACTCTTTTCTGATGTGAACAGTGTGCATATAAATGCATTCAGTCCTGCTAAAAACTTGGGTGCAGAAGTGATGTGCCTTTTGCAAGTTGTGAAGATTGATGTAGTGCTAACTCTTAGTGGGAGAGATGCTTTTGCTGAAGTAGAAAAACAGGCTTCTCCCAGAAGTGCTTTTCCTTTGAAGGCTTGATGAAGAAGCACATAACTGCTCCTTAGTGCTATGAACTGTAAACATCTCCCACTTCTGGCTAATCACACTGGGAGACAGTTACTTCCTGCTGCAGTTTTTCTTTATCTTCCCCACTTTGCAGTCCAGATGCTTTTGTCGTATAGATTGCATGCAGTATTGTTTCTAAAAGCTGGAGATTTTAGTGAACAAATATGTTCCTTCCCTGAATAAAATATTTTTTGCTTTTTCTTTCCATCAAATAGGACTATGTTTTCTAATGAAAAGTGGGTACTCTGAACAAAAGCAGACAGTCAAATAAGCCAGAATTTCATCCGAGGCAAGGACCCTTAGCTCAGCCTTCTCCCAGAGGAGCTGCCTTTCAAGGACAGGCTGGATGTGAGGCAGCTGTAAAACCTTGTATCTAGTAGCTGGGAGCATTGCTAAGGTAAGATGAAGAGGTGGGAAGAGCAGACACAGGTCCACTCATCATGGGGAGCTCTACTGAGGTTCAAGCACTGGTTCCTTAACTGAGCTATAGGGGCAGATATGCCCACACATGACCACATATCTCTGATCCTTACCCTTCCCTGGACACAAGACCTTGTTGTGAGCTGCCTCATCAACATGGACTTTTATGGCCACCTGGTCTCTTGGCTGGCTCTGGCTTCACCACTGCCTGCCCTCATCACCTTGATGTGCCCCTGCCAGTAAGGACACTGCTTCTGCCAGCATGGTGCAACTTAAGTTCCTGTTCTCTGAGAGCTGCCCAGCCCTGCTGCACCCTCTTGTTTGGCCCTGTGTTCTTTGTCCCCTGCAAAATGGTTGTTTTAAAATACAGTTGGTTTAAAATATAGTCCTCTCAGACTGAAAAATAATAAATTTCAAAAGGTAGGATTTTTTTTTCTTATTGCAAATATCAAAATTTGTGCTCTAACAAATTTCCTGCTAGAGAAGGGGGACCAGGTGTCTCAGCTCTGAAACAGAATTTGTTTTGTATTCTCAGGAGGATTTTGTTATATACCTATTGATTTTCTTTCTTTATGCAGAAAAGGCTGCACATCAAACATTTTCTATTTAAGTATTTATTACTGGTAAATTATTTATTAATACAGAGTAGATTTATTTTTAGTTTTCAACAGCAATTCCCTCAAAAAGCTCTCTTCCAACAAAGGTATGTCTCAAGCATGTAATCTGTCCCAAAGCAAATTGCAAGGCTGTAGAAAACTAGAAAAAGATTGTACTAGCCACTTTCAAGTCCTTTTTAACCATTCCAATAATATCTAAAAAAGTGGTATTCAAAGCTTTTGTCACAGCATGTATATAGCATAATCTGAAGATTAAGCCACAGCAAATGGCTTTTCCATGACCTTTAGAACTATACATTCAGTTGTCAGTTTCTCCAAGTGCTTAAACTGTTGTGTGCAGGCTGGATGGGACTGTAGAACATGAGCACAGAGAAGCATGCAGTCATACTATGTTGCTCTTGTATTCATGCTGAGGTGCAAACAGTTAATTAGTACAAGGGGAGCTGGACCCACATTACACCTCAGGCACAAAGGGACTCTCTGGAAAATGAAATCAAGCCTGCTTTCTCTGAACTCCTTTATAGACAATTTTTCAAGGTTCCTAACCAGACACCTGCTTTGCTGAGGAAAAATTCTTTTCAGGGATTTACTAATAAGATTTCTCTTGTAGTGGAAAAAGCATGGACAGTGAATGAGTATATTTGATTTTCAAGTCTATAAAATAATTTGGCTGAGCATCTACTAGTTAGTGTAATAAAAACACTATTTTTCTCTAATGTGAAATAAAGAACTGTTTCAGACAAAATAATAATGTGAAATACTTCCAGATGGCTAGAAGTCAAAACAGAATAATAATTAAACCCATTATTTTCTGGGGTCATTAGCAAAAAAGAAAAAAGTCTCAACAGTAGTTCTAGAAAAGATTCATTAGAACTTTAAAGAGCTTTTCAGCATTTTTCATTCCTATTCAGGCATGCTGGCATAACTGTAGTAATAAAAGCTACACTAACCTCCATTAAGGGTGTTATTGGTTACATATTCAAGAGCTAAAAACCAATATGCAAATGTAGGGACTGAACAATAATGAATGCTTTTTGTTAGCACTATCTTACAATAAGATAATGGGATAAATAATCCATAATGGGTATGTGCTGGTAGAGCAAGTCCTTGACAAAGAAAAGTTTGTTGCTAAGGAAACTTGTTATATTTTTGCATAGCAAGTAGCTTTTGGAGAAAAATAGTTCATATATTCCTTGAAATATATTTCCCCCTAAACTGCTGGCCACAGTTTTAATTTAATTCAAATGTTTCACCTTGCACTGGATATCACTTTGTCTGAATTGGTGAAGAATCTCAGAATTAGCTCAGGCCTCTAGACAGCTCCAAACATAGAAACCTCAGAGATGTAAATCTCTCAGGGATTGACTTTTCCAATATTGTGTTGAACTTTCAGTAAAGTACGGAATGAAGTTTTCAAAAATTTGCCACTGTTGCTTTTTCTTTGGTTTTGTGCATAAATCCACAAGCAAAGAATGTAACTTGTTGGCAAAACCAGTTTGGTCCAGTGGCCATGTCTGGTATCATAGACTGATATCCTGTGAGAGGCTGAGAGGTCTTTCTGAAGCATACTTTAGTATCAGCTCCTGGGATCTGTTTGTGGAAGATAAACAGCATCATCTCCTTGCATTGTTTTTGTTCTGGCTAGGAATAAACTGAGGACAACAGACTGTAAACAGATTGTTCCATCAGTAAGAAGAAAATATTCACGCATTCCTGGAAAAAGTGTGCTTCTGTTTGTTAAATCTTTTGAGGTGTCTATAATTGTCTGCAGTGATGTGAATTTTCAATCTCTCTCTCTTCCTCTGATTTTAAAACCTGTGTTTATTCCTAGAGCAGTATGTGCAATAACTCCCAGTGCCTTCAGCTTAGACAATTGGCAACCAACCCTCTCTTTTCCCATTAAAGCAAATTTTCTCCCTGTCTTGTGTCTGGATTCACCAAGGTATTTACATCTCTGCAGGACACCTCTCTTTTGTTAGGCCACAACTGGTTTCACTCTAAGTCAGTTCACTGTAGTAAGCTCAGTAATTTTTTGCACTAAAGTGAAGTCCAGAGTCATGAAGGAACTCTATCAAAGTCTAAAATATTCTTCTGATCAAAACATCTTCTGTAAATCTCCAATAGCATAGCTTTCTTTTATGAAAGGCAATATAACAATAATAATATAGTATAGCAGTACTTCAGAGCACAATGTCAAAGCCAAAAAAATGAAATGGAAACTTAAACAAAAAAAAAAAAAAAAACACACACCCCCCCCCCCCCGCAAAAATACAACCCCCCCAAAACCCCACAGTGAGAATGGAATAAGCCTCAGTGCACTGGGAAAACATGGGTAGCAGCCTAAAAATAATTTTGATTAGGGGACTCAACCTTACTTCTGTTTGTCAAGTACATCATGATACAAGATGTTTCAACCATCCTACTGACATTGTATATTCATGGTTGTATGTATCCAGACTCGATGGAGGCTGTTTGCACATCTAACAGGTATTCTGTCAATTTAACCAGTTTAAAAGTACATATTTGGTGCACATGGTTGTGTATTATAAACAATAAACACCGGAATCAGGAAATCCTACATTAGTTTACACTATGATATTAATAAATATGATTAAACAATTTTGAAAGAGCTTTGGAAAGATAAAAAGTGACTTTCTAATTTTAAGCCTTATTTTGTGAAACAAACCACAAGAGACCTGATTAAAAGCAAATGAAATTAAGGCACTGGTGTACAATGCTTTTTGAGCTGGTCAGGCAGTGCAATGATGAGTACTGGAATAAATTAGATTAATTACATGCTTTCCAAAAAACACAGTGTTTGGCAAAAATAATGTTGCTGCCTAGAAATAATGTCTTGTCTTATATTCAGTTATGAAAGCTAGAGTTAGTTGTTGGTTGGTAAGGATCTGAAGTAAGACTATAGGCTCTGCCCTCATAACATTGTATAATTAGCCACTGGGGCTTTCTGCCTCTTCACTGATGAGAAAGATTTACTCTTCATTCTGTTCCCTGTCCACCTCATAGCTGTGAAAAGAAAGAAATTATTTTACTCTGTCTGAAAAATCTTCTGAATCCATTTCACTCCTGAAAGATAAGAAGAAGTGGAAATCTGTATGTGATTTAGCAGATCTCCAGGGTCAGTGAACCATTAGCTATGCAGACCTGTTGGTCAGAGCCAAGTTTATTGTTTCAATAACACTTGTCTTTGACGCCTAAGTAATCTCAAATTCACACGAAAGTCAAATGAATATGTCATTCCTGAAATTGCAGTGATGCAGAAGCTGTTAATCTGGTAAGCATAAAAACTTTATCTTTTGAAAGAGGCTTAAAAAACAGCCTCCTAAATTTCCTGTTTCTAATCAGTTCTCGCTTCTGCTTGAAGAACACTTTAGTATCGTCTTACATCTTAAGGGTAATGGTGGGAAACCTGAACTCTTCTGCCATCTTAAACCCATAAATGTGGCTGGATAAATTAATTACGATAATTGCATAACAGGAAATTTGTCACCAGGGGTTAAGGTGCTTAAGAGAACTACCTATCAATCAGTCATTACTCATTCTCTCTAGGAAAAATAAGGTCAGCTTAATTTGACATGAAATTTGTAAGGCATAGATGGCCTTTCAATATGAATGTGAACAATGCTGAAGAAATAGTGCAAATGTGAATTATAAAATTATTGAAAAGTTTAACATGTATTAGCTGCATTTCACTTCGGCATATGTAAGTGAACTTTTTTAAAAAACAAGCAAAAATATATTTATAGCTGAAGATCAGTCAAGATCAGATTCTTGCTCATGATGTTTTCTACTAGTTTACTAGAAATATAAGGCTTTCCACAAAAAGACTCTATCGAAGTCTTATGACTGTATCCTTCAATCTGACCTTAATAATGAGCCTGCATTGAGCTGTACTTTCTTTAAGACTTCAGGTGTATGAAGACGAGATTTTAGCCTTTGTAACTTTTAAAATTTCTGTATAGTAATTTTTTAAACACTTTGAATTACATATACAAAATTAAGAAAAAATTGTTATTTTGTTAAATAACTTGAGCCAGTGCACTCAGCAATCAATTATCTTAAAATATATTTATTAGAAGAAGCAAAAGAAATTGTCGTAGTTTTTGAAATAAAACTCTTTACAGAAAAAAGCTAAGGAAAAGAGATGAAAAACACGTGACTGAAGAAAAAGAAATCAATAATAGACAATGTAATCACATTTGTTACTGTTCTAATCAAACAGATATCTTACCTATCCCTATCTAAAGTTATGTAGGCAATTAATATACATAGTTCATGCACACCTTTGACACTTTTATATGAAAGGATCTGCTAGTAGATTGGTGCTTTCATTCTTTCTCATTAAAAAAAAACAAAAACAAAAACAAAACTAAACCCAATGTGTTTAGGCATGGCATTAATGCTCTACCTGTACTGACACTGCCAATTATTTTGACAAGTCTTTTCAGCTGATTAGTAATAACAGCTCGACCGAAAGGATATGCTACTGCACAGCTTTCTTCCGTTGCTGTAGGATAGCTTCATTTGGCATATCAGAATTTATTTTTTACATCCATCCTTTGTTTTTAACATAGGTTAATGGCTGTGGAAGACACATGCAAGTATGTAAGGAAAATTGATATGATAACAAAATGTATCTTACCCTAAGACTGTGCAGGATGCTGATAGGACAGGGTAGAATAGTAGCATGCAGCAGGTAAAACTCTTTACTTTGATCCTTTCTCCCAAGCATATTTAAATCACAGATTTGACTTCCAGTTTTGTTTTTCTTCATTCTGAACTGAATATCTTTACTTACTAAAATAGTGCAGCAGGAAATCTTTAATTTAGTGAATCATTGAAAAGAGTGAGATAGTTGCAATTAAACATAACTATTTAACTCATTATTAAACTTACTAAGCCTAACTTTTATTTAGGTCCTCTACTATAGAATCACCCTCAAAACTTGTGCAAAGTAACCCCAAAGAACAAACATCAGCGCACCCTGGGAGCAGTCAGTTTAAACCCTACAATTTTTCACATCAGAATCAAGTAATTAAACTTGGTTCTAACTCAAGTTAGAGCTGAAACCAAATCTTATCAGTCCGGCAATCAGTAGCTGCATATGGAGATGCAAAGTGCTTTTTCTCATACTTGCTTCTGTACAAGCAAAATCACAAAAATCGGTAGATGGCTTAGTTCTTACCTTATGTTACAATCTTGTTAAGAGATAAAGGTTCATGGCACTGTTGAGCACATAAATGACATAGTATGATCATTAGCATTTATATTACACTTTTTATTTGAATCTTTTAGATAGTCTTTAAAAATAGTGGAAGTTCCAGTGAGTTGCGCTGCCACTAAGTGTATTTTTAGAAGGCTTTTAAAAACTCAGGAAAATTACCAAGTCAATTTGCTTCACCTTTAATTAAAGACATCTTCTCCAGTGCAGTCATGACACCATTAAAGAAAGAACTAACTCCTTCTGCACTGTAATTACATACTATAATGATAAAATGCACAGATGCAGACTGAAAGATTAAATACACTAATGACTTTTCCCAATAGCATTATTGACCTGTTAAACCACACTTCTCACATTTACTTTTTTTTTCCCATTTAAAAATTTAATTTTCTTGTCATTTATATCCTCTAGCATAATTACAAATGTCATGATGTTTGCCCTAGGCTGGACTAAAGTTCAGCTTAGTTGACCATCTTGTTTAGGACAACAGCATGAGACAATTTATTAGCAAGGCAAGTAAATATTTTTCCTTGGAAAATGTGGTAAGGCATTTATCTGATGTTATGTGAATTCACTGCAGTTAAGTGCATCACCTTTCTGGTGTTATCAGTGCATTGTTGTTCAGCCAATTCAAATATATTAGTAATTTCCTTCTGAAGTTATTGGAGTAGTGTCAAATCAACACACACTAATATTTGATCACTGGAGATACACGGTTTTGTCAAGAAAGGAATAGTTACTGCCTAATTACTTGAGAAGATATTGGCAACATCCAAACTGGAGGCACAAAATTTGGGATACTACCTACATGAAGGAGACAATTAGGATCTCTACACAGCAAATGAAGAAGTTGAAAATTAAGCAGGGTACAATAAACTGCATTGGATCTAGCTGGTACGGCCTCTTGAAAGGGCATGTATTTTTCCCTCTTACAGGAGACTTCTGAAGCAAATATTCCTAAAGTTACAGAGTGAATATAGTCTTTACTTCTAATATGCCAGATTACAGTTTTCCAATCTACAGAATGTAAAAAGGTATCAAGTTCTCAGGACCCTATCTTAGGGCAATTAAAAACCACTGATTTCCATGACCAGAAAATAAATTTTCTCACAGTTTTATCTGTTCATTTGTGGAACTGGATTGCTGATAGACGGATCAGTGTTCAGAAAACATGTCATTATTTGGATTATTTTCTAGCAAATACAGGTTTATCTTCCAGTTTGTGTGAAATATGTCTCTTACACTCTGCCTGTGCCAAACACTTATTCATAGAATACTTGGAATACCTTTTTATCCATTTCCTGTTTCTTTCTCCTTTGTTGTCCTGGTAATTCCATGACAGTAGCATCAGAAATACTTGCAGTATTGTCAATACCCTGTTCAAGTCCTCTTCTTTCAGTTCTGCTAATTCACAGCACAAAATGTGCTGCGGCTACTCTGTCAATGGGATGCCTGAATGATCCTGATGAAATTTCTCTGGAGGCAGTAGGAGAAAACCCTTGGTAATAGTTGATAGGGGAAAAAGGGAATAAATGAAGTTATGAAACCCAACATGAGCCCCTCAAGGGACAGCATCACTACCAGAATATTTACAACCCAACTGAGAGGCAGACTGTTGGTTCACCCTTTAATATGTCAGGCTGAAGGACTTCCTGAGCCAAAAAAGAGCTTAATATCATCATCATTATGATTCCAACATAGAGTAGAATAGCAGCTAAACTTGAACTAGATCTCGAATAAACTGCATATGTGCTTTGAATATAGTACCTGAGTAATTGAAATGTCACAAGAAAAAGTGAAGGGTTTTTTTCCCACTTTGCATATATAAGGCAGAAATAGAGAAGGAAAAAAATCATTGGATACTTACTGCTATCTTTGCTGTAACATTCAGCAGAAGGCTATTACTCTTTAATGTTTTTGTGTTCAGTGGAAGCATAGATCAATAGTCAGCATAGTCAATATGTGATTTTGCAGTAGTGGCAGACAAGGCAAAATTCTCTGCCCCAGGCTCTCTTGAACCTGGCAATGCTTTTGATTAGTGAGTGTGTGTCCTCAGATGAAGAACCTGCTGTTTTAACATTACAAGTCTTCCATCTCAGGTTTTACACTGGAAAGATGGTGTAAAGGAACCAGAGAATTAAAAAAATCCAGCAATACATTGCAACTAGCAAACCAGTTTGGAAAATTAAACACTAAATGTAAACTTGAGCTGATGTGCATTCAGCTTAAAGCTGTGTTACTCTTGGAACTGACATCTAAATAGTTTAGTCTCATGGGGGACAGGGAAACTTCCACTTAGCCAAATGATAACGGTAGGACTGTCTATTCTAGTGGTTTAATTGCTCTTTGCACAGTCAGGCATAATGGCCTGGTGACTGCACAGAATTGACCCATATTATCATCCTTCTGCAACAGCAGCAGGAAACCAGACAGGTTGTGCAAGTGCATCTTATATTGCCCTATATAACCCACGTTTAAGAACTTGAATTCCACTCGTAGTATTACTACAGTACAGCTGTCAGCTGAAAGACAATTAAAGTAATGGTGTGATAGAGAAAAGGTTCCTTGTAGCTTAAGATAAAGACCATTTGCAAATGCAAATCAAAAATTTTATTAGGTTCATAAATATTTAGTTAATTATTTTGCCTCTATCTTTGCCTTTATTTTTTTCTCTACACTGCAACTTTTTTAACTCTGAGAAAGTATTCATGATAAAGAAAATATAATCCTTCCCTCTGCAGTTTAGAGACATAAGAATTTAGGAGAAACTTTGAGCTGCTTCTCTAAACCAGACAGAATAATTCCTAGTACATAACAATGGAAGCTTTAAAATTAGAAGTGTTTATTGTTAAAATAATAAACCAAATTCAAAGCACAGAAGAAAGTCAAAGCTATCAGCTTGGTTGTATCTACTGGTCTTATAGGACAATGACTTTTCAATGACTTTCATACTCATTTTACTTACTTTTATGTCGTATTTCTTTTCTATGTAAAGCCAGCACTTTAGTTCGGACTAAGCATCTGAATAGTATGAATTAAATTGGTATTACTCCCCAGAAACAAAAGAACTATACAAAAATTTATGTTCTTTAATCTAATGCCGTTAAACACAGACAAAGAATGAGCAACAAACACAAGGAAAAAGTCAGAGATCCCTTAAAATTTTGTGCATTGTTTAAGTTTCCCCTTGTTCAGAAGTATTGCTGTATCAAATGCAGTCAACATTAATGTGGTTGCCATCATCTGACAAAATCTGACATTAATTTAATTCAAGTCCATTAAACATTATATTTGTGAAACAAATCTGTGAGTTTTTCTTTTTTTGTTCATGTTTATTTGGCATAAATGAAGCTCCACTGTGGTCATTGTGATTTTTTTTACAGTTGTTTTATTTCCAGCATTTTCAGGTTTTGTATCCTTTTTTCCCTCACTCAAATGACAATCTGGAAATCTTCTGTGTTTATGACCGCATACTTCACCACTGCATATCTTGTTCAGAACGGTCTTTAAAGCAGTCAGTCCTCACTGGCAGTACTGATTCTACCTGAAATGCCTCCTAATATAGTATTTTTCTGACCAGCTTTTGAAGATGTCTTTCCTTTTCAGAGCCCTTTTCTGAATGTGAATTCAGTGCACTGCTGCTACAGTGACAATTTACATAAATCATTTACGTCTGCAGAAAGTTCATGCACCAGTGAACTGCCTCTGCCTTGGCTGGGTGACAAGTGCAAGCTACCCAACAAGCCAGTTCTGAAATGTTGTATTTGTCTTGCTCCACAGTGAAATGTTCCCTGTTTCTGAATAATACTAATTCCTCCTAGCTCACCAACATTTTGCCCCTTCCAGAAAAGGATTGAATTTTTAAGAGATTTACACTTCCTGGGTGATATTCCAGTGTAATAAAAATCAATGTAACTAGTTGATTTTCTGTGTGTTCTAAATCACTGTACAAAATACTAGCCTCTTTGCGCTGAATTTTGTTATATATAGGACCCACCTACAGTATGCACTGGAGGTTTGGTCTCTTTACCTCACTGTTAATTCCCCAGAGGGAGAAGAGTAACAAGAAAATCATAAGGGGATCCTAAAATTGCCCTGCAGGGACAATGAATTAAACAGGTCTGTGAAACAGTTCTTTTTGCCAGCAAAATCTTTTCTCTAAGAAAGAGGATGATGTAGAGGGCTGTGAACTCTTACTGGTTGCTAATGATGTGTCTAGTTGCTGCACACACTGATCAAATATCTGGTCCTACAGCATTCAGGTGAAAGTGTCTGGCTGGTACAGATAATGCTTTATAACTTGTGTAGAAGTAGCACAGAGGTTCTGGGAGAAAACTGCCTCAAATTAAAATCAGTCTGCTGCACTTATTTCTGAAATTGAAACTCTTCTCAGTCTTGAGAAGCCTTTATTCCTCAGGGAAACTAAAGTGTCAGATTCTTGCCTGTGACCCTCCTGCTCACTGGACTTTGTCAAAATATAGGGAGTAGGGAGACAGTTACACGTGGCAAAACACTCAGCTCATCAGCAAAACTCACTAGTGGGCAGAGAGGCTGGAAAAATGAGGTAGGATTTATGTCAGTCTTTCAGGTCTCTTCTGTTTGCTGTAGTCAAGGCAAAGGCATGTCTTTTCCTACCCCTAACCCTACAAATGATTTAAATTTATTACAGAATTTCAGCTCTCACCTGCAGTGGAATTTCCTTAAAATATCCTGTTCACCAAATCAGCTTGTTCCACATTACCTTTCTCAATCAGGGTACCACCCACCTCACTCATGTTTGTGCATTTTCTATAGTGAGCAAGGGATGCCTGCTCATCCAAGCTCACAGTTCACATTATCCTGTGAATAATTCTCACAAACTCCTGTAGTGGCAATTTACCCAAAATTTCCTTGTGGCTAGATGTAAGAAACATGACTTACTCCTGTTATGGCAAGTTAGACAAAAATATTATTCCAGAGGGACCAGGACTGTTGATCAATTTTGATTAAGAGAGTAAAGAATTGTACTGTCAGAGACAGTTGCTTGGTCATAATAATGTCAGCCTAGAGTTTAACCCATTACCAGAAGATGAATATTGGACAGCAATGCTGCCCAATTGGACAACAATAAATGCCACAATAATTTCCTGCTACTGGTTAGGTGCAAGTGCAGGAGTGATTCTACTCTATTCTTTAAACCTAGAAGGTTCAATAGAGTTTATTTTTAGCTCTTTTCCCACTTAAGAATGGTAATGATGGACTCAATCCCATTGTCCACATTACCAGTAAAGATGCTGAGCAGCACCTGTGCCAATACTGATCCCACCCACCTGTCCCAGTACTGATCCCGAGGAACACCACTCGTCACTCATCTCCTCTTGGGCACTGAACCAGCGACCATTACTTTTTGTGTGCAACTATTCAGCCAGAATATTGTTGTGAAGTATTGTATCATACGAAATGTTGACACTGCAGTTCAGTCTCCTGTATAAAACATTGAAGTTTCATCCAGACACTCCAGCAGCATGCAAAAATACATAAGCATTCAATTTTTCAGGTATCTTAGCACAACACACTGGATTCACAATAGTTAATTCACAGTACACAAAACATTTAATTCACATTACTGAATATCTGGCTAATAAATCATCAGTCTTACAATAGGATGCCTTATAAACTGGAATTCCCTTTTAATTAAAATCTAAATCAAACAAACAGAAAGACGTAGTTGTCTCCTGAAACAGCATTTTTTGTTGTTGTTTATAGATTTATGTATATATACACATATATACATATATATAAATACACATTCATATATTTATGCTGTAAATTTATACGAGCTGCTGCTTACTGCTAGAGTTTTTCTTCTTACCTGGTCCAGATGAGCAGATTATTAAGAAATTAAATTTTTATTAGACAATAGACATGCTCTGCCTCAGGTGAAGTTCTGTGTGCTTAGCTGGAGGCAGCTGGTTAATGATGAATACTGAACAATGTTTAATATCAGATGAGTGCTTGATGATTATTGATAAACACATTGTATTTTGGAAACTCCATGTTTTTGTTCTTGGGAAACAATACACAGATTCATCTCAAATATGTTAGGGGATACTTAAAAAATGCAAACCATTGCAAGAAGGATGCCAGTTACATATAAACTCCGAAAAAATAAAACAACAATATCAATAAACACCAACAGAGGAGAGACTGGCCCTCCACTAAAAAGTACCTTGCACATACTGAACTCTGTAGAATTTAACAGAGGGCCTAAATCAGCAAGATTATGGAGAAAATGCTACTGAGAACCCACATACGGTTACACTTTGGTGTCTGTCTAATATGTGTCGAAATGGGTGTCCAGGTAGAGCTCCTCATCCTGAGGATGGTCACAGGTGAAGTACACCACATGAAAAGAATCTGCAAGTGAAACCTGAATTATCAGCAAGTTTCACATCATGGGAGATGTCAGCCTCACCTCTGCATCCCTCATCCAAAAACTAAGTGGAAAAGGTACTGTTCGTTCATGTCAAGCTGAAGGACTTGGTGGTGTGGAAATGCAAACCAACTATCATGACACTGACTTTAAAGGTAATGTAATCTGAGCACCATTCATTTAATTTGGAGCCTGGAGAGTGTGCTCAGTCTCTTATTTTCAGCTCCTGTGCACAGGTGGGAATATTCAGATGTTAAAATGAACACTGGCTTTCTCATGTCACTGGGTTTAGGTGGGGTGTGTATCAGCCACCAATGGAAGCATTTAGGAAAAAATTGTTACAGGAAATGTTGTTAAAATGCATTTGAAAAGACTGAGCAACCAGATGTAGTTGAAGAAGTTCCTCATTGCAGGGTGGTTGGACTAGATGACCTTTGAAGGTCCCTTACAAACCAGACTGTTCCATGATTTTATAGTCATTGTGACTGGCAACTGTGAAATAGACTTAATACTATAAAAAAGATAAAAGTATTAACACATTCTAGGGTCACTGCACACACTCTGAAACATTTTTTTCCTCTTTAATGAGTGCTGCTGTATATATTTGTTATTTGTGTTCCCAACAAGACAGAGTGTTTCTGTTGTAAAACTGGAGAGCAGATTATTTGTTATATTTGCTTATTTATTTAAGCTATGCTCATGTGTTTTTCAGCAAATATGTTTTGACATAACACTTCTCAGGTAGAGTTGTTATTGGTGGCATGAAAATAAATAACTGGACTATGGTCATAGAACTCCTGTTCATATGAAGATCAGCATTTTTATGTGCATTTTGAGGGCAGGGGCCAATTTAAATCAGAGGAAAATAGACATGCTCTTTACAAGGGTCTAGCCAAGAAAATTAACAGCTTTCCAAGTGACAGTCTAAACACCAGCTTTAATGCTTGCTACTCAAGGACCAATGTTTTACTGAGGGTTGATCCACAATATCAGCCCATGACCTCCCAGTTTCCACGTTTCCTCAACAAATTAAATAGAACAGATTCACTTATGGAGACTTTAGCCTATTCTCAATATGCAAATGCTGATCTACAGGCCCAGTTAAATTACAACTGGATAATGCAACAAAACCCTTGTTACAAGAGGGAATACTGAGCGAGTAATAAGCAAATTGAAGGAGTTTTGCCCTTCAAAATTATTCAGAATCTGCTGCTGAATCTTCATTGCTTGCTGTCTCCTAAGAGCCTCTTAGGTTTGGGCAGGATGTGTGTGTAAAGACGCTGCCAGAGCGTGAACCTCACTGTTTTGCTAAGATGTGATTTTTCTGAGACCACCTCTCATTTGGATGAAAAGCAGCTACCCGCTCCAACAAGAAGGCTCCCATGTGTGAGTGATGGAAGGAGAGGAACATGCTAGCAAATGCAAAGAAAAGCTGCTTGTGTGTCCAGTTATGTGACCCTATTGCAAACATATCTTGAAGGCAGACAGCTGCAATTTGATCATGTGATGCTATAAAGCTTTTCATGTAGAGAGGAAAGGGTTTTAGTGTAGTTTTATAGAAGGCTTTTTGGATTATATGAGTTGAAACAGGTAAAGATTTTGAGCTATTGAGTGTTTGTTTGTTTGGTTGGTTTTTTTGTTTGTTTGTTTTTTTTAGTTACTCCGGAGGAGGGCCACGAGAATGATCAGGGGAATGGAGCGCCTCCCATATGAAGATCGGCTAAGAAAGTTGGGGCTGTTCAGCCTGGAGAAGAGAAGGCTGCATGGAGACCTCATAGCAGCCTTTTGGTATCTGAAGGGGGCCTATAGGGGTGCTGGGGAAGGACTCTTCATTAGGGACTGTAGTGATAGGACAAGGCGTAAGGGGTTAAAACTTAAACAGGGGAAGTTTAGATTGGATATAAGGAGGAAATTCTTTCCTGTTAGGCTGGTGAGGCACTGGAGTAGGTTGTCCAGGGAGGTTGTGAATGCTCTATCCCTGGGAATGTTCAAGGCCGGGTTGGACGAGGCCTTGGGTGATATGGTTTAGTGGGAGGTGTCCCTGCCCATGGCAGGGGGTTGGAACTTGATGATCTTAAGGACCTTTCCAACCCTAACTATTCTATGATTCTGTGATTCATTCTCTTTTTCCCTGGAGAAACAATGGTAATTATTAGTAAAGAAACGTTGTTAACAAACACAAGGAAAACCATCCTAAAACAGTAGTATGCAGAAACAAGGGTCTCTCAGATCAGACTATTAGTTTCTGACTTAATTTAAGATCAGGAACTGAGAACATTTGAGCATTTTTAGGCACAAAAACCCTAAAAACATTTAGGTTTATGTAAATGTATAAGTTTATGTAAAAGGAATGAAGGTTATTTTGCTGGCTAACTTGTTGGTACTTACCCAAACCAGGCCTAAAATATACCTGCCAAAGCGTGATGGGTACACTTACCCCTGAATATACCAGCAGAAACAGAACTGTAACTGAAAACGATTTAAACACAGCAGAGGAAGTAAAAATAAATCCTCAATACAGAAGGCTCATGGCTGAGAAAATAGCACCGTAAATCAGCAAATAATGGCACAAATTGTTAGTTGATGGTATTCAGCTCAATAGGACATCAAGCTAACAAGCATATGCAAGGGAGAGAAATAGCAATACTTCTGAAACACGTCTTGAGAATTGTTTGAGATTTTTTTTTGTTACCAGAGGGAAGAAATTGCCATATTTGCTATGGAACAACTGTTCTGAATTGCCTAATTCAAGAAAACATCCTTAAACTTGTATAATAAAACTAATCAATTCTCATTACCTTTTTGAAAAGCCTAAACTAATAGTAGTTTTAGGTGTCTGGGGATAAACTGGTAAGGAGTTTATAGTTACTTAAAGAGAAAAGAGAGGAAATTCTTGTTTAAGTATCTGATCATTTTTCTAAGCTCAGTTCCCAAACCACCATATTTTAAGCCCCATTGTTAAGTACTTTTTTAACAGGCTCAGGCTGTGTATTTTATATTGTTCATTGTATATTATAACCTCAAAAATGTATTTTCTTTCTGTCTTTTGGCTGCCATGTCCATAGATCATTGATTTTTACCTATGCTGTTAATGGGGCTTGAAATTACTTTAATATTTGTGTGCTAACATGGCTGAAGATATGTGCAGTAAGGTGGCTGAAGTCTTAGCACAATTTGGACTAAGCTCTCCTCCCACACATTGCCCATACACATCCATTTCCAGAAAAGTGTGGCTGCTCAGAGTTACTTTCTTGAAGCAAGTATATGTTTAGTCATATGAATGTGACCTTGAACATTTGATTAATTCTGCCGAATTGTATTTTACAATATTTTCTGCTGTGACTTAGCAACATTCCTTTCTGTGTGGAAAACATTTGATGAAAGCTGCTGCTATGATACATATCATAGAATCATAGAACATTTAGGGTTGGAAAGAACCTTAAGATCATTTTGTTCCAATCTCCTGCTGTGGGCCTCACAGTAAACCATGTCATCCAAGGCTCTGTCCAGCCTGGCCTTGACCACTGCCATGGATGGAGCATTTACCACTTCTTTGGCAAAAAAAAAAAACCCTCTTCCAGTGCCTCACCATCCTCACAGTAAAGAACTTCTTCCTTATATCTAAACTTAACTTCCCCTGTTTAAGTTTTAAATTATTACCCCTTGTTCTATCACTACAGTCCCTGACGAAGAATCCCTCTTCAGTATCCTGCAGACCGCCTTCAGATACTGGAAGGCTCCTATGAGGTCTCCACACAGCCTTCTCTTCTTCAGGCTGAACAGCCCCAACTTTCTCAGCCTGTCTTCATACAGGAGGTGCTCAAGCTCCTTGATCATCCTTGTGGCCCTCCTATGGACTTGCTTCAACAGCTCCATATCCTTCTTATGTTGAGGACACCAGAACTGCATACAGTACTCCAGGTTGGGTTTCATGAGATCAGAGTAGAGGGGCAGGATCACCTCCCTTGACCTTCTGGTCACACTTCTTTTGATGCAGCCCAAGATATGCTGACCAACACCCACAACTCCTTCTCCACAGGGTTGGTCTTCTCCACCCAACCTGATATAGAGCAGGCATATCAGGCAGAGGAAGTCTCTAAACAGTCTCTAATATGCATTCATTCTTTATCCAGCTATTGGATGGACCTAAAGAGGGCAGAGAATATTTGGAAGGACAGAGTTTGGGAGCGCTGATGTGGAACACGGTAGCAGGTCCAGCAAACCCAGAAAGATGTTCTTGTTGAATAACAATTAAAGGCCCTTTTTTCCTTCAACCCCTGTCTTGACACTGATTTCACAGGATACCCATAAACCACCACTTTCTGCCAAGCTGTGAAAATGGTGGCTGTGCAGCTGAAGAGCTGAATCGGCCTAATACTTTTCAAGGAACTCCTGTCCCAGAGCTGCAAATATCCCTGTGTTCTCCTCAGGCATTTTCCTTTCACTTTCCCTAGGTGAGAATGAACAACTTTCTTCTACCCATTCCCTCATTCAGCTCTGTCACAGTGGTCCTTAATGTAATGTAAACTTTTTTATAAAATATTGCTGGATCTTAAAAAAAAAATAGTCAGGACCTAGCAGGGCATTTATCAAATATGGGAGCAGAAAATGTCATTCAGCTGAATTAAATTGACACATACTAATTAAAAAGTCATTTGTCTGCCAGAATACCAAGTGTGTTGAGGGGTGCGATTTAAATTTTAAATTCTTAATTCTCAGTTTTCTTAGGAATTGCATTTAGGTAGATTAATGAGTTTTAGGATGACATAGAGGACCATCAGAGACTAGAATCCCACTGCATTAAAGGTGACAAAATTTGACCTGAGGCTATTGTTCATGGTTGTAGAAGTGTACATCCTGGAAAATGAAATTTCAAGAATTTTAAATACTTGAAATTTCGTTGTACATGATAGTTCTTTTATTGATGACATCATTTTCTTTCTGTTTTTCCTGAAACCTTTTTACTATAAATAAGCCTTATTTTCACTGTAGCTACCTTATTGCCCTGCGGTCTTATTCATGCTGATTTTGCTTGTGATTTCAGTATTTGAGATAGGAATGAAGTGCTCAAAATTTCCTCTTGAAGTTTGTAGTTTTTTCCATATTGTGCTTACAACTCTGAAAACTTGAAGTATTCACAAATGAGCTGCTTTTTGCAGTCACATAGATGCTTAGAATTATTTAGAAAACTTTTAAAAAGACATAACCCTTCCCCTCTCCAGACAGAGAAGAATGCTTAATACTAATGTTTAGACTGTTATGTTGAACTATTCAGTTGAATATGAGTAAACAGTGTGAAGTGGTGGAAAGCATTAGTCAAATTTACCACAGCAGTTTTTTACAGGCATTTAGTGAAGTTTTTTAGTCAGGAGTGTTTTGTAGTAAGTGCATCATAAGGCTACATAACAGCCAGCCTTTCAATAAGCTATTTCATTTACTGCAGAAAGCTGTCTGGCTTGATAGTGACAGTCTGTAACATAATGTGCAATGAGTTTATCTGTTTTGTTTATTTTTGGAACTTCAGAAGATAGTTCTCATGAATGTTTTTGAGATGGACACAGATCTGGAACATGTTTATGGGGTTTATTTAGGTGTCTTTTTTTTTGTCTTTTATTTAGCAAGCCTCTCATATGAGTTTACTCACAGTTTGGGAAGCACAGAGATAAGATATTTCAGCAGTTCAGGAAAAAAAATGTAGGCATTCAGCCTTGCTGGTTCATCACGAATAATTTTATTACAAATTCAAAACTAGTTTTACAGATGATGCAAAATTTTGGAAGTAAATCAGATTCTGTACTAGAATGACTGGCATACCTGTAAAAAAAAAAAAAAAAAAGAATTTCTTAGTAGTTGAAAATTTCTGTTAAGTTTCTTTCAGTTCAGATACAAAAAACCTAAACATAGACAATATAGTTAATGAAAATTTTTGGTTTGCCCCCCCCCCCCCCCCTTTCTTTTTACTTTCCATGTAAGAATGGATTTTCAACCAGCACCTTGTTTAAAAATTAATTTCTAAAGCAAACATCATGACTCTTTCGTGGAAGATCAAACTCTACTTTCACCTTCATAACCACATATTCCTCGGGTTCCTGTTCAGCCTTAAAATCTTTATTGCGCCATGCCTTTCCAGACTGGTTGTAATGAAGGTGACAAATGATGTGAAAAAGGCTGAGTTATTTAATGCCTTTTTTGCTTCAGTCTTTAATATTAAGACCAGTTATTCTCCAGGTGTGCAGCCTTCTGAACTGGGAGAGAGGGACAGG
Organism: Neopsephotus bourkii; assembly: GCF_033783945.1. Lineage (NCBI taxonomy): Eukaryota > Metazoa > Chordata > Aves > Psittaciformes > Psittacidae > Neopsephotus > Neopsephotus bourkii. Next base: position 778,984 of record NW_026902006.1, read on the forward strand.
AAGAAGAATTAAACTTTATAATCCAAGGGAAATGGTCAGTGACCAGCTACACCACTCAGACACACACAAGTCTATGGGGTCAGATGGGATCAAATCAAGAGTACTGAGGAGGCTGTTGGAAGTGCTCACCAAGTCCCTTTCTATCATTTATCAGAAGTCCTGGGTAACTCAGGAAAAGCCTGTTAAACAGACTTGTTAATGACACAGTGCTTAGCCAGCCCTAGTAAGTAATTAGCACATTTTGAAACAAAACTTTTCCCCAAGGACCTGTATTATACACTAAGTACAGAAGTTAAGATTAAATTTCCACATAGTGGTAAGCATGTGTTAGACTGACGGATGAAAAAAAGAAAAATAATTTGATTATACTGGTTCCAAGTGAGACAGATGGTAATCTAACATTTATATTCCTTTGCTTGTGACTTGGAAGGATTTCCTGAGAAACAATATAAGATTGCCATCATTGCCTTCCTCATTGCCTTTCTTTACCTGGTATCTACTTAAAAGATTCTCCCAGCACTTATGGAAAAACCAAAAAAACCCCAACCCAACCAACCACAAAAACCCCACAACCCAGTAGGAAGTAATTAACAATGTGGTCAATTTTTCCTCAAAATGTACACTTCAGTATACCTCTCTGGTTTGCACGCTTTGAAATATAAATCATACCATGATCATTGATACGGTGTATGCAGAAAATCACACTAATCAAGGATTTCAGCCCTAATTATAAGCCTTCTGAAGACCAAAAAATTCCATCCTTTAGACTTACCTCTTTTAAAACTTCTATTTCCTATTCAATAATTAATTCTGCAGAGTGCCTGATTTTCTGATATTCATACCACTGTAATAAAAGCAAGGTGTATTAATAAAAATAAGAAAGGAAAAATATATTTACCTTTGATAGATGGAAATAGGTGTCATTAATAGATTTTATACCTCCCTGCTAATACACGGTAGAGTCAATATATGCTCTCAGTAAAGTGTTAAAAAACGAAAACTCAACGGTGGGTTTGGTTGGACTCCTTAAACAGAGCAGGTACCAATGACTGGAGGTGTGGTCTTCCTTTATCCACACAACAACACTGTCTTTCTTTTCAAAAACAGTAATGAGAAAGAAATTATCTGTAAGAGGAGAAACCAATCAGTTCTGTTCTGTTGGAATAGTTTAGGACAAGCTAAAATGTGTTCTATAAAGCAAATATAAAAGAGCTGGGGTTATTGCAGGAAAGTCCCTTAGAAACAAATGACTCAAAATATTTAGCATATCAGGATTTCTTTACTCCATTCTTCATGGGAAAATGATTATTCTTTAAATGCTGCTTGCTTGTTTTAATCAAATTATCAACTGTAATATTTAAAAGAAAAAAAAATAGAAGCAAAAAATGGTTTCACCCATCTATTAAGACACCAAGAAAAAGTCTGGCTTACATATACCAGGGCCTGTTCCTCAGAATATTTGTTCCTCAGAACAAATGTTAACCTTTGCAAGAGTATTACAAATACATATGTTCTACTCCCTTGTTAATGCACTGCACATTACTTTAGATAAAGTTATTAATCCAAGTTCACATTTCTCTTATGTAAAATTACCACAGAGAGTTATTATAAGCATAACCATCTGTGATTGTGGAGTTTTGAGCCAAACCATAGAAATAAGATGTTTTCTGGGTGAATTACTGTAAGAATAACTGACAAGAGCATTTAGAAACCTGTCATTCTCCAGGGGAAATAGATGCAGACACCTTTGTATGTGTGAGCTTTGGATAGTTTTTTAGAACCAAATGTGCTCCCAGTTTTGAAGTTACTATTATTTTTCTTCTCAGATAAAATTTTAAACCTTAGAAAAGTAACACAAAATACAGTTAACTAATAATCATTGAATTTTCTGTAGTTTACAAAAAGTATAGTCTTAAGATTTCTCTGAAGACAGTAAGAATTTAAATTAGAAAAATTTAGTAAAACATATTTAATTTAATCCTTCCTTGTATTTTAGCTAATACATTTTTTTCCTTTGAAATGTAATTATTCTGTTGAGTTTTAGTAGTAAATTCAGAAATTTAGAGATTTAGTAGAAAATAGTAGAAAAATTACAGTTAAAACCCATAGTGTTCATAAAATGCAAGATTCTATTTTGTATGTGGTATCTGGTTATTTTGTATGTAGTACGTGAAAAGAGAGGTGGTATTCCAAGCATAAAACAATGGAGAAACTGACTGAAATTTCCCTTTTATAAACAGAGATGAGAAAGAGGGTTGTGTGCTCTTGGTGGAATGAGAACAACATGGCATTATGTTCAGAATTAATAATTCTTTCATGGTAGAGAAGATAAAACCAAAACATTTATGCAGCATCTAAACATCATGTCTTCATGGATGGAGTGTGGAAGTAATGCTCTCCAATGTGTCATGGAAAGTACGGAGGCAAGCTATTGCCTGAGTAGAGATGTAAGCTATAGCACTCTAAAACCATCCCTTTAAGGGTAATCATATGTATTGTTAAACTGAACTGACACTGCAGACTGTAGGGAAGGTCAGTCAGAACCTCACCCCACCGGCCAGTTTTTTCTTCTCTTGTTTTATGGTATTGGGCTAGTATATAAACGCAACATTTATCCCCAGGTTATGCTGGCTCTAGATTTGAACTGATTATTGTATATCCCAATTTCATTATTTTTGCTGATACAAGAACTTTAGTCACTGGAATTAGTTGCTGTTGAATAATCACAGAGGGCTACATTTGATTTACTTCAATTTTACACTGCAGCCTTAGAAATCTGTACTCCTGACTATCCAGTTTCTAATGGCTCAGTTGCAAATAACTTCTACCAAAGTGAAGACAAGCATTTTATTTGATACAAATTGAAATGGATGGAAATGAAGCACACTGATGATGAGCAACCAAGTTTTATGTAATTGCCCATCTCTCTGGACTCAGATCCTTCAGAAAATAATCATTGGATCTCATCCTCACTAACAAGGAGGGTCTAGTCGAAGCAGTGAAGGTTGAGGGCTGCCTTGGTTACAGCGACCACGAGATGGTAGAATTCAGGATCTTGTGTGGTAGGACTAGTAGAATAGCAAGTAGAATTGCAACCCTGGACTTCAGCAGGACAAACTTTGACCTTTTCAAGCAATTACTAGGGGAAATCCCATGGGCTGGGCTGCTTGAAGGTAAAGGGGCCCAAAGTTGGTTGGCATTCAGGGACTGCTTTTTCCAAGCTCAAGATCAGAGCATCCTGACATGTAGGAAGTCAAGGAAGAGGGCCAGGAGACCTGCGTGGCTAAATAGGGAATTGCTGGGTATGCTCAAGTGGAAGAGGAGAGATTACAGGTCATGGAAGGAGGGGCTGGCCTCTTGGGAGGAATATAAGGCTGCTGCTAGAGGATGTAGGAAGGCTGACTAAGGCCTCCTTGGAATTAAAGCTGGTGAGAGGGGTCAAGGACAGCAGAAAGAGCTTTTTCAAATACATGGCAGATAAAACTATCACCAGAGACAATGTAGGCCCATTGATGAATGGGATGGGTGCCCTGGTGACAGAAGATACAGAGATGGCAGAGTTACTGAATGCCTTCTTTGTCTCTGTCTACTCTGCCAGAGGCAGTCTTGAAGAGCCCTGTACCTCAGACCTCAGATGAAGTCAGGTCAACGGAGCGGTTTGCCTTAGTCGATGAGGAATGGGTTAGAGACCAGTTGAGCAATCTGGACATCCATAAATCCATGGGTCCAGATGGGATGCACCCACGGGTGCTGAGGGAACTGGCGGAGGTCATTGCTAGACCACTCTCCATCATCTTTACCAAGTCTTGGGAAACGGGAGAGGTGCCTGAGGACTGGAGGAAAGCAAATGTCACTCCCGTCTTCAAAAAGGGCAAGAAGGAGGACCCGGGTAACTATAGACCGGTCAGCCTCACCTCCATTCCTGGGAAAGTGATGGAACACCTTATCCTTGGTGCCATCTTAAGGCATATCAAGGATAAGAGGGTTATGAGGAGCAGTCAACATGGCTTCACCAAGGGGAAGTCATGCTTGACCAATCTCGTAGCCTTTTATGAGGAAATAACACGGTGGATGGATGATGGCAGAGCGGTGGATGTGGTCTACCTTGACTTCAGCAAAGCGTTTGACACAGTCTCCCACAGCATCCTCGCAGCTAAATTGAGGAAGTGTGGTCTGGATGATTGGGTAGTGAGGTGGACTGTGAACTGGCTGAAGGAGAGAAGCCAGAGAGTTGTAGTCTATGGGGTGGAGTCTAGTTGGAGGCCTGTATCTAGTGGAGTGCCTCAAGGGTCGGTACTGGGACCAGTATTATTTAATATATTCATCAATGATTTAGATGAGGGAATTGAGTGTACTATCAGCAAGTTTGCTGATGACACTAAGCTGGGAGGAGTGGCCGACACGCCAGAAGGCTGTGCTGCCATTCAGCGAGACCTGGACAGGCTGGAGAGTTGGGCGGGGAATAACTTGATGAAATATAACAAGGGAAAGTGTAGAGTCCTGCATCTGGGCAGGAACAACCCCAGGTTCCAGTATAGGTTGGGGAACGACCTGTTAGAGAGCAGTGTAGGGGAGAGGGACCTGGGGGTCCTAGTGGACGACAGGGTGACCATGAGCCGACACTGTGCCCTTGTGGCCAAGAAGGCCAATGGCATCCTGGGGTGTATTAGAAGGGGGGTGGTTAGTAGGTCGAGAGAGGTCCTCCTTCCCCTCTACTCTGCCCTGGTGAGACCTCATCTGGAATATTGTGTCCAGTTCTGGGCCCCTCAGTTCAAGAAGGACAGGGACCTGCTGGAGAGAGTCCAGCGCAGGGCAACTAAGATGATTAAGGGAGTGGAGCATCTCCCTTATGAGGAAAGACTGAGGGAGCTGGGTCTCTACAGTTTGGAGAAGAGGAGATTGAGGGGTGACCTTATTAGTGTATATAAATATATAAAGGGGGAGTGTCACGAGGATGGAGCCAGGCTCTTCTCAGTGGCAAACAATGATAGGACAAGGGGCAATGGGTACAAACTGGAACACAAGAGGTTCCACTTAAACTTGAGAAGAAACTTCTTCTCAGTGAGGGTGACAGAACACTGGAACAGGCTGCCCAGGGAGGTTGTGGAGTCTCCTTCTCTGGAGACATTCAAAACCCACCTGGACACGTTCCTGTGTAAACTTATCTAGGTGTTCCTGCTCCAGCAGGGGGATTGGACTAGATGATCTTTTGAGGTCCCTTCCAATCTCTAGCATACTGTGATACTGTGTGATACTGTGATAGTTCTGAAAACTAACAAACAGCCCCTGTTGCAACACCATCAGTTTAGATAAGAGCAATTGCTAACCTGGAATTTTGCTTCATGTTGCAAACAGAGCTTTTCTGCTTTGGTGTTACTTTTTCTGTATGTTGCTGTGATAGAGCTCCTGTAAAGACACGAACATAAGATGAAAGCTTTAGCAAGAGCAACGGTCCCTCTCAAAAACAAGAAGCTCTGCTCTGAAAACTTCTTTCTTGTGAGCAAGAACCATCAAACTTCTGACGTCCAAATAAACAATTTGTACAGTCTTTGATTTAAACTGAACCAGAATTTTAAGAGAACCTTAATTTTGACAGCGCAGTAAAGTTAAATCTGCAGTTGTCTTTAACTTGTCACGTTTTATTTTACCACAAAGCATAAGTCAATTCCAAATAAGAAGCACTAAGAGTTACAGCTATGCATCACCAACATTATAAGATGGAGTAAATAAGACAGGTAAGACTTCTCAGGATTCCCCCTAAGTCTTAACACAGATGTGCTGACCAGCTGAAAGTAGGTATGAAAAGAGAGGGAAAGGCCAAACTGAAGTAAGGGCTCTGAGGAGTTAGGGTTTTGTATTCATATGTGGGTATCTGTACTACGACTGTACTACTACTACACTGCAGACTTGAGTGGTTTGGTGGGTTTTTTTGTGGCTTTTTTTTTGTTTTGTTTTGTTTTTGGTGTTTTTTTTTGTTTTTTTTTTTTTTTTTGTTTTGGTTTTTTTCTGTGATAAATTATGCAATTTAGAACGGTTAATTCTGTAAGTTTAGTACTTCTTAACAACTTCCTTTTAGTTCTGTTATCAACAGCTGCTTTTGTGTTGCTGTATCTGTGCTTAGTCTTTTCTGTTGTCATTTTTCAGCCTGACATGGTGTCCATGTTTAAATACTTTCTTAGCAGTCTTTTAACAGTGACTGTTGATAGCCTTTACAACTGAAAATGCAGCAGTTATGTACAGTGCATTAATCTGAAGCCAATACTGACTCATTAAGCTCCTACTCTGGTAGGGCTTTGCATGATACCAATTCAGAAGCACTTTCAAGAGGTTTCTAAAGTGCTTTATATGGTACATAGGGGTTGACTGAGGAAGTACAAAAGCCATTCGGTGTGAAATATGTTTAGTACCATTAGTTCCTCTGTTGTCCGCTTAAGGCTTTATAAATTCTATATACATATAGTAAGGTCTGAAGATCTCTGTGTTGAATTGTATATTCTGAATGTGCACATTAGGTGGTTTTGATTTGTGCAAAAGTAATCTGCAGGAGGTTTTGCCATAAATCAGCTGGAAACAATTTTGGCTTTACAGGATGCTGATCTCATTCAGATCTCAAAGAATGAATGGTGAATTTCTCCAAAAGCCTGCTTGGTTCCATGCAATAAATAGACATAGCTTTCAGTTTCCACTATGGATGGAAAGTCCAAGACAGTAAGCACAAGGTAAGCAGCAGCCATTCAGTGACCTCTGCAGTCCTCTATTCAGAGGGAATTGCTTTTAGAAAATGGGTGTCTATTGTCCAAACATATTTTTCAGCAATGGATTTTGGAAGAAGTAATCTCTTAGTGAAGACTTCTGTTTGTTGCAAAAGCAGATCTGCTAGCTATCTGGAAAAGCTGGTAAAAACACATATAAGAGAGCCAGCTATATCTGGCAAAACTGGCAGTTTTGCAGTTTTTTTAAGTTCTGAAAGAGCTTGAACATGCACACAAATTCTCAGATAGGCAAAAACCTTCAAGTACTTCAAGTACAAGATAGACTTCCTTTTTTTTTTTTTACTAAATTCTGTGTGCTGTTAGTGGCTTTTCCAAAAATAACCTTTACTCTTTTGCTGGGAAAAAATAAAGCTGGTTTGTTAACTGATTTGCACTTGTTTGTTTGAGTGGTTGAGCACCCTTGACACATGAGCTAAAAATTCCATGTCCTGGAGAAAGAGCAGGCAAGAGTAAAGATGAACTTAAGCTAATGAGGTCTGTTAGACGCCACTGTCATAGCTGTGTGACCAGTTCACATTTTCAAGTGTGCTTCTGGAATATTAGTACATTGAAATATATCACTGGAATTTGAATTTTTAATGTGTCTTGCTCATAAATACAAGTAATGTGATTGTTCAGTCTTCTCAGCCTTTAAAACCTGCATAATTTCCCTCTGAATAATACATTTAGGACATCATTTCAGAAACAGCAATTACTGGATGATGTCATGAGCTGACCAAATTTCAAAGGTCTTTGCTACATTAAGCAATCACTTTTCAAATGAGAGTGGAGGTGTGTCTACCAACATTTATATTCATATTAACATTTGTTAAGACAGGTTATGATTTCTTTCCCATTTAAAAGCTACATTCAAAATTTAGCATAAAAGTAAGCCTTTTTAATTATTAACTTTGCAGTTAATTGTTTAGCTGCAGGTAAGACTTTAGTATTGTAAAAAGTAGTATTTTATATTTCAAACCTTTCCATGCTTGAGAAGAGGTCAAATAAATGTTGGTAGTTCGGTCAGTGTTCCAGGCAGCCCAGAGAGACACCCGGAGAGGTTGGATTCAAATATACTTTTAGGTATGAATGTGAGCAGGAACTGCAATGATAGTGACACTGCTGGAAAGCTGACTGTGTGCTGAGTATGCCAGGAAGCAGCTTTCACTCCTGGCTCTTTGGCTGTGGGAGCAGAGCTCAGACGTTTGTGCTGCCCACACTGTGCTACCTGACAGACCAGAGTGACTGCCGGAGTGGTTAGATTCAAATGGGGTTTCAGGTATGAAATCGAGGAGACACTGCAATGTAAGTGCTAATGCTGCAAAGCTGACTGTGTGCTGAAGAGTCCCAGCAGCAGCTTTCCCTCCTGGCTCTTCGGCTGCAGGAGCAGAGGTCAAATAATGTTGGTGCTTCAGTCACTCTGTTCCAGGCAGCCCAGAGAGACCACCGCAGAGGTTAGATTCAAATTGACTTTTAGGTATGAATGTGAGCAGGAACTGCAATGATAGTGACACTGCTGGAAAGCTGACTGTGTGCTGAGTATGCCAGGCAGCAGCTTTCACTCCTGGCTCTTTGTCTGTGGGAGCAGAGCTCAGACATTTGTGCTGCCCACACTGTGCTACCTGACAGACCAGAGTGACTGCCGGAGTGGTTAGATTCAAATGGGGTTTCAGGTATGAAATGGAGGAGACACTGCAATATAAGTTCTAATGCTGCAAAGCTGACTGTGTGCTGAGTATGCCCAGCAGCAGCTTTCACTCCTGGCTCTTTGGCTGTGGGAACACAGGGCAAACATTGGTGCTGCAGTCACAGTGCTGCCTCGCAGGCCAGAGTGACCACGGCAGTGGTTACATTCAAATGGGGTTTCAGGTATGAAATCGAGGAGACACTTCAATGTAAGTGCTAATGCTGCAAAGCTGACTGTGTGCTGAAGAGTCCCAGCAGCAGCTTTCCCTCCTGGCTCTTCGGCTGCAGGAGCAGAGGTCAAATAAATGTTGGTCCTTCGGTCACTGTGTTCCAGGCAGCCCAGAGAGACCCCCGGAGAGGTTGGATTCAAATGGACTTTTAGGTATGAATGTGAGCAGGAACTGCAATGATAGTGACACTGCTGGAAAGCTGACTGTGTGCTGAGTATGCCAGGAAGCAGCTTTCACTCCTGCTCTTTGGCTGTGGGAGCAGAGCTCAGATGTTTGTGCTGCCCACACTGTGCTACCTGACAGACCAGAGTGACTGCCGGAGTGGTTAGATTCAAATGGGGTTTCCGGTATGAAATCGAGGAGACACTGCAATGTAAGTGCTAATGCTGCAAAGCTGACTGTGTGCTGAAGAGTCCCAGCAGCAGCTTTTCCTCCTGGCTCTTCAGCTGCAGGAGCAGAGGACAAAAGATCGTGCTTCAGTCACTCTGTTCCAGGCAGCCCAGAGAGACCACCTGAGAGGCTGGCTTCAAACGGTGTTTTAGGTATGAAATCGAGGAGAGACAGCAATGTCAGTGGCTCAGCTGCAAAGCTGAGTGTGTGAGGATTTCCAAGCGCCAGCTCCCCCTCCTGGCTCTTCGGCAGTGGAAGCAGATGTGAAACCTTTGTGCTTCACTGTGCTGCCTGGCAGCCCAGAGAGACCACCGGAGAGGGTGATTCAAATGGATATTTAGGTATGAAAGTGAGGAGCAACTGCAATGATGATGACGACACCGTTGAAAATGTCAGTGTGTTGTGAAGTTTCCCAGCAGCAGCTTTAACTCCTGGCTCTTTGGCTGCAGGAGTAGAGCTCAGAAGTTTGTGCGTCACTCACTCTGCTGCTTGGCAGCTGAGAGCAATCTCCGGAGAGGTGCGATTCAAGTGGACTTTTAGGAATGAAAGTGAGGAGCAACTGCAATGATGGTGACACCACTGGAAAGCTGACTGTGTGTTGAGTATGCCCAGCAGCAGCTTTCACTCCTGGCTCTTTGGCTGTGGGAACACAGGGCAAACATTGGTGCTGCAGTCACAGTGCTGCCTAGCAGGCCAGAGTGACCACGGCAGTGGTTAGATTCAAATGGGGTTTCAGGTATGAAATCGAGGAGACACTGCAATGTAAGTGCTAATGATGCAAAGCTGACTGTGTGCTGAGTATGCCCTGCAGCAGCTTTCCCTCCTGGCTCTTCGGCTGCAGGAGCAGACGTCAAATAAATGTTGGTCCTTCGGTCACTGTGTTCCAGGCAGCCCAAAGAGACCCCCGGAGAGGTTGGATTCAAATGGACTTTTAGGTTTGAATGTGAGCAGGAACTGCAATGATAGTGACACTACTGGAATGCTGACTGTGTGCTGAGTATGCCAGGAAGCAGCTTTCACTCCTGGCTCTTTGGCTTTGGGAGCAGAGCTCAGACGTTTGTGCTGCCCACACTGTGCTACCTGACAGACCAGAGTGACTGCCGGAGTGGTTAGATTCAAATGGGGTTTCAGGTATGAAATGGAGGAGACACTGCAATGTAAGTGCTAATGCTGCAAAGCTGACTGTGTGCTGAAGTGTCCCAGCATCAGCTTTCCCTCCTGGCTCTTCGGCTGCAGGAGCAGAGGTCAAATAAATGTTCATCCTTCAGTCAATTTTCCAGGCAGCCCAGAGTGACCCCCGGAGAGGTTGGATTCAAATGGACTTTTAGGTATGAATGTGAGCAGGAACTGCAATGATAGTGACACTGCTGGGAAGCTGACTGTGTGCTGAGTATGCCCAGCAGCAGCTTTCACTCCTGGCTCTTTGGCTGTGGGAACACAGGGCAAACATTGGTGCTGCAGTTACAGTGCTGCCTCGCAGGCCAGAGTGACCACGGCAGTGGTTAGATTCAAATTGGGTTTCAGGTATGAAATCGAGGAGACAGTGCAATGTAAGTGCTAATGCTGCAAAGCTGTCTGTGTGCTGAAGAGTCCCAGCAGCAGCTTTCCCTCCTGGCTCTTCGGCTGCAGGAGCAGAGGTCAAATAAATGTTGGTTCTTCGGTCACTGTGTTCCAGGCATCCCAAAGAGACCCCCGGAGAGGTTGGATTCAAATGGACTTTTAGGTATGAATGTGAGCAGGAACTGCAATGATAGTGACACTACTGGAAAGCTGACTGTGTGCTGAGTATGCCAGGAAGCAGCTTTCACTCCTGGCTCTTTGGCTGTGGGAGCAGAGCTCAGACGTTTGTGCTGCCCACACTGTGCTACCTGACAGACCAGAGTGACTGCCGGAGTGGTTAGATTCAAATGGGGTTTCAGGTATGAAATCGAGGAGACACTGCAATGTAAGTGCTAATGCTGCAAAGCTGACTGTGTGCTGAAGAGTCGCACCAGCAGCTTTCCCTCCTGGCTCTTCGGCTGCAGGAGCAGAGGTCAAATAAATGTTGGTAGTTCAGTCAGTCTGTTCCAGGCAGCCCAGAGAGACACCCGGAGAGGTTGGATTCAAATATACTTTTAGGTATGAATGTGAGCAGGAACTGCAATGATAGTGACACTACTGGAAAGCTGACTGTGTGCTGAGTATGCCAGGCAGCAGCTTTCACTCCTGGCTCTTTGGCTGTGGGAGCAGAGCTCAGACGTTTGTGCTGCCCACACTGTGCTACCTGACAGACCAGAGTGACTGCCGGAGTGGTTAGATTCAAATGGGGTTTCAGGTATGAAATCGAGGAGACACTGCAATGTAAGTGCTAATGCTGCAAAGCTGACTGTGTGCTGAAGAGTCGCAGCAGCAGCTTTCCCTCCTGGCTCTTCGGCTGCAGGAGCAGAGGTCAAATAAATGTTGGTAGTTCAGTCAGTCTGTTCCAGGCAGCCCAGAGAGACACCCGGAGAGGTTGGATTCAAATATACTTTTAGGTATGAATGTGAGCAGGAACTGCAATGATAGTGACACTGCTGGAAAGCTGACTGTGTGCTGAGTATGCCAGGCAGCAGCTTTCACTCCTGGCTCTTTGGCTGTGGGAGCAGAGCTCAGACATTTGTGCTGCCCACACTGTGCTACCTGACAGACCAGAGTGACTGCCGGAGTGGTTAGATTCAAATGGGGTTTCAGGTATGAAATGGAGGAGACACTGCAATGTAAGTTCTAATGCTGCAAAGCTGACTGTGTGCTGAGTATGCCCAGCAGCAGCTTTCACTCCTGGCTCTTTGGCTGTGGGAACACAGGGCAAACATTGGTGCTGCAGTCACAGTGCTGCCTCGCAGGCCAGAGTGACCACGGCAGTGGTTACATTCAAATGGGGTTTCAGGTATGAAATCGAGGAGACACTGCAATGTAAGTGCTAATGCTGCAAAGCTGACTGTGTGCTGAAGAGTCCCAGCAGCAGCTTTCCCTCCTGGCTCTTCGGCTGCAGGAGCAGAGGTCAAATAAATGTTGGTCCTTCGGTCACTGTGTTCCAGGCAGCCCAGAGAGACCCCCGGAGAGGTTGGATTCAAATGGACTTTTAGGTATGAATGTGAGCAGGAACTGCAATGATAGTGACACTGCTGGAAAGCTGACTGTGTGCTGAGTATGCCAGGAAGCAGCTTTCACTCCTGGCTCTTTGGCTGTGGGAGCAGAGCTCAGACGTTTGTGCTGCCCACACTGTGCTACCTGACAGACCAGAGTGACTGCCGGAGTGGTTAGATTCAAATGGGGTTTCAGGTATGAAATCGAGGAGACACTGCAATGTAAGTGCTAATGCTGCAAAGCTGACTGTGTGCTGAAGAGTCCCAGCAGCAGCTTTCCCTCCTGGCTCTTCGGCTGCAGGAGCAGAGGTCAAATAAATGTTGGTCCTTCGGTCACTGTGTTCCAGGCAGCCCAGAGAGACCCCCGGAGAGGTTGGATTCAAATGGACTTTTAGGTATGAATGTGAGCAGGAACTGCAATGATAGTGACACTGCTGGGAAGCTGACTGTGTGCTGAGTATGCCCAGCAGCAGCTTTCACTCCTGGCTCTTTGGCTGTGGGAACACAGGGAAAACATTGGTGCTGCAGTTACAGTGCTGCCTCGCAGGCCAGAGTGACCACGGCAGTGGTTAGATTCAAATTGGGTTTCAGGTATGAAATCGAGGAGACACTGCAATGTAAGTGCTAATGCTGCAAAGCTGACTGTGTGCTGAAGAGTCCCAGCAGCAGCTTTCCCTCCTGGCTCTTCGGCTGCAGGAGCAGAGGTCAAATAAATGTTGTTCCTTCGGTCACTGTGTTCCAGGCAGCCCAGAGAGACCCCCGGAGAGGTTGGATTCAAATGGACTTTTAGGTATGAATGTGAGCAGGAACTGCAATGATAGTGACACTACTGGAAAGCTGACTGTGTGCTGAGTATGCCAGGAAGCAGCTTTCACTCCTGGCTCTTTGGCTGTGGGAGCAGAGCTCAGACGTTTGTGCTGCCCACACTGTGCTACCTGACAGACCAGAAGTGACTGCCGGAGTGGTTAGATTCAAATGGGGTTTCAGGTATGAAATCGAGGAGACAGTGCAATGTAAGTGCTAATGCTGCAAAGCTGACTGTA
>NW_026902007.1:0-7720 GCF_033783945.1 Neopsephotus bourkii
CTTTAGAATATTGCCTAAAGGGAAACAGCTGTAACCCCCATATATGCTTATGCAAGATTGTAATCACAATATATAGGAACTAAGTCTTAAGCAAATAACAGATGTCCGGTAGTGCCAACAACGTTTATACAAATTGAGCTCTTTGCAAAGGGATGATTTGTCACTCAAAGGTCACGAGATAAGGAAGAAGAATGAAGAACTTACGATTCAGCAATCTTCAAGAAAGCAGAATAAGCAAGAAAACAGAACAAGGACCCTAACAACAGGATACCATAGACTCAGACAATACCCTAAGAGGATACGTATGCAGGATGTAAAGAGCACAGATACCAGATGTGATAATGTATAAAAGAGTAAAAACCAAAAGAGACAGTGTGCGTTGCTGGTGGAGTGAAGGCTCCCCTGCGAACCCAGCGCTGCTTGCTTATTGCCTCTCAATAAATTGTAAATAAATTAAATTTGGACCAAAGCCCTGTCTATGCTAAATTTTTATAACAGCTGTGGCATTAACTAGAGAAGATACTGCATATTGACAACAGCCAAGTGACAGAAGTTTTAATTAACCTTCATCACATTGGCTGTATTAGGAGATCAGAGACAGGAAATTGAGCTCATTCTCACCCTGATCTTGTGTGTTTCACACCTTTATGACAGTAGCAAACAGGGTTTTCAGTGAAGAGCAAGTCCTCTGCCAAGCACATAAATTCTCTGCCCAAGACTTAGAGTGAACTGGATCTCTTTATAGGAGTATTTTTCTTATCAGTGGATTTAATTGTGGATATATATTTTCATTTTATTTCCTAGAGTTTGGGATGCCTGGGATTTAGAAAAAACAAAACAAACAAAAATAATTAAAAAAACAAACAAACAAACAAAAGATAAACAAAAACAACAAAACAGATGGAACTCTGCCCCTGCAATTAATCTGTTTAAATTGGCAATTAATGTTGGTTTATGCAGCTTCATGGCTGCTAACAGGACTCTGTCTCTTAACTCACTAAGAAACAGCTGTTTACAGGAAAGCAAGATAGCTTGGGATATGGATGCTGGATTTAACTGTTTGCTCTATCATAAGTTTCCTTATTCATCGCTGGTCAAATCACTTAGGCCTTACATGTCTTAGATCAGTAAAACAAGGACAAATGAGTTCCACATTTCTGGGAGGGCTGGTGGAGACAAAATTCTGAGGTATCATGAGGTGAAGAGGAATAGCTAAGGTGTATTTCTCTCAAGCCAAATCAGGTAAAAGTGCTTATAAACAGTTCCAGCTCTTCTTCTTCTGCTAGTAGCAATAGCAAAGACACAGATGACTGAATGCAGTAACACCCCCTTCATCCTTCATATTTCTCTCTTCAGTTCATGACTGATGTATGAAGAGTCAGAGCTTTAACAGTGTGGCAGGAGGAAGAGCCATTCTGCTGCTGGTGTGGTAGTTTAAGAGAGAATATTGGATTTCAGGGTTATCAGTCCTAAATCCTCAGTTCTGCTTCCTCCTTTATTTCACCTCCTCTCAGATTTTCCTTCAGAGCACTAAGTTTGGTGTCTTCCTCAGACTGGCACGTTGTATTTTATTCTGGAATTTCCCAGACCCAAAAACTTGCATGGAAAGAACGAACTGTCTGCTCAGCCTCTCACTAGACCTACTGTAAACATGCAGTCTTTGTAGGAGAAAAAGTGTTTAAAAGACCACAAAATCGGAGGATATCAAAGGGCCACCTGTGCAGACTTTCATCACTGCAGAAATTCACCTCTGACAGAGCTTCTAAGCCTCTTCAGCATCAAGTTTCCAGAAATCCCAAATAGCCAAAACCCTTACGTTTATTTGAAAGCAAAAAAAGAGATTTAACTGGGAATGTTCAGTTACAAAGCTGTCACATAGCAGGCACATTTGACTCATTCCTCTTATAAGAGTTAATCTTAGTATTTCCTGGGTTAAGGACCAGTAGCATCTGTTTGAAAAATAAAACTATTTCTTGACCTTTTCCATCTCAAGAGGTCAAAAATTATCTACTAATTTCACCTTCAATTACCTTCTTGATTTAGTTTCAGGAAAGAGTATTGTGTGAACTCTCTGATCAGCTACTCTCATCCCCAAGAAGCTTTAATGCTGTGTTATACCTCATATTTATAGTTTTACCCTTGGAGACCAGTTAATATTACGTTTTCTCCATCCATCTTAAAGATAAAAGTTTGGTGGATAAGCCATAAGTGTAGTGATACGTAGTCAACATTCCTTTTCCTGGACAAACAGAACAAGACAAAACATTTTTCCTTTGGTGGTCAAATAATGAATTAGCATTTCTCAATAGATGTTCCTCAAACTATTTGAGACTTCAGATCAGGTGGGAGAATCTGGGACTAAAACATCTCCCAAAGTAAACCTCATTTAAATTTTCACTACCACCTGCTATTTTCCCATGATGCACAAACAATTATGTATTAAGAATTCTGTGATAAAATGACATCAAACTATAAAGCTGAAGGTCTGATTTAATAATGAGCTTCCGCTGCTCCACATCAAAATACTAAATAAGTAAAAATACTTTTTGTTTTTAGAAATTATTGCAAAATAAAAATCATTTTCTTTGTGCTATATTAACTGTCAAAACTAAAGTACTTTTCCATTGGCTGTAAGAATTTATGAAGAACCCAAGAGTTCAGAGGTGGTTTGCCTCCTTCCTTTGACTAGTGGAAGTCTGAAATTATTACCAAATACGTAAAATTCTAGCAGGTCCATACAGATCCATTTATGTACAGTAATTTAAAGTGTTTCCACAGCACTGGAATTCCCAAAATTTTCATAACTGAAACAGCAGCTTAAAACTTTGTGGCAGAGTATACGTCTGATTTAGCAATATATTTAATCCTACTTGTATCTCTTTTAGGCACATAAGTAATCCAGATGAATCAGTGAGATAATGACTATGTTCAATGTGTTTTAAGAGAATCAGTTAACTACTCACTAAATCAGGACCTATGAGAACACAAAGAACTGCTGAGGTTTTCTTCATTTTTAAAAACTGAGAGGAGAAATCAGCAGGGGAAGGCTGGATCAGCTCAAGATAGAACTCACTCTGAAACACGAACTAGTTCATGCACTAACTTCATAGGAAAGATAAAGAATAATAATTCCAGAAGAGAAAAAAAAAACCAACAAAACCACAACAACACAAAAGCAACACCAAAAAATCCCACAAAACCTCAATATATTTCTGAAACACCATTTTTTCTTTCCTTCATCCTTGTTTTTCAGTATTTTTAAAATTCATGTATTTAACTATAGAAAATGATCTTGTCTATGATTTTATCTTCATAAAAATATTCTGAAGCTGTATTGCTACTGCTTTTTAATAATTCACTTAATAATTCACTTAATTAATAAGTGCACTGACGGAAACTGCTGATTATCTTAGCACTCTGAACACGAGAAATTAAAAAAAAAAACCCAAACCCATGGGAATATTTTATATTTGAAGAATAAAAACAACATACATGCATCTATCATTTTTATACTATTAATAAAGTGATTCTTCTACTAAAGCAAAGCCTTTAGTTATCTTTAAATTCATAACTTTTCTCTGCCACGGTAGACAGGAAGCAAAGAGCAGATGCAAGTAACCACTTCAAAGAAAGGCAGTATGTCACATTTATTTGATGCTTTTACATGCATTTCATGCACATTGCCATGTGTATTTATAAATTGTATCTCATCAACTACCTAGTCAATCTCTCTTCAATTTGGCTAGCAGGACTTTATGGAACAGTGTGTAGAAATCTGTACTAAATGGCACATGCTTGCAAACAACAAACTTTTCTCCTTTTCTCTCTTTGTCCAAAACGCCAGTCATTCCACCCCATTAATTTGTGCTGGCTTCTTCAAGTTACCTTCTAGTACACTGTGTCCTTGGAAATATGTTATATCATCAGAACAAGGTCTACAACTTTTTGGAGGTGAAAGAGGAGGCTGACAAGCCCATAGCCAAGACTGACCTTGTTCCCTTTTTAAAAAGATGGGTGGATCTCAGCTACATATTTTGTAAGATTTCTGAACTCACGCATCATGCCTCACAAAGTTACCTTTTCCCCACTCCAAAAAAACATCCACCACAAAATACTTGATGCCCTTATACTGAAGTTAGCTATTACAATACTTATTTTCTCACATCATTACCCTTCTTACAGAAACAAAGATACCTTCATTTGATCTCTCCAACAAACAGGAGTGGTTATGGCTATGTGCTTATTATTGCTAAAAGCTAAAGAGAAACCAGAAGTAGGTGAATACGGGTCAGTACTGTGCAGAAAATTTGTTTCTTTTATAACACAGGACTTTTAAAGTGTGCTTTGAGCAACAGTGCTGCTCATATGCTTTATTGTGGGGACATTCTGTATGCATGACATTTATTGGCACGTGCTACACAGTTCACAGACATTGCATATATGAAATTCCAGAAGGGATCATGATAGGGAAATGCTGCTTGGACAGCAGGGGTACTTTATTGTCATCCAGGACTCTGAAATCTCCATCCCCTGAAGGATTTTTATAGACAACAGTTAGTCAAATGCCTTTCAGGGATGGTGGGTATATTCAGGTTAGGTACAGCAGACCCTTAATTAAGGTTCAGAATTAGAAGACCTATTGAGTTGAGTTCCTGTCCAGTGAAATCTTGCTTAATCATCAGGACTCAGCTATGCGATCCAGCAGAAAAGGAAATGAAATTCAAGTAATGAGATTCGATTTCCAAAAAATTATCCACTTCCCTTTCAGTTAGTGCAACAATCCCTTAACTTACTGTTAATAAATGCTGTGCCACAGATAAGATGCAGGACCTAAATTCTAAATTCATAAAATTAGCAATTTCCTCAAGGTGTTTTTATTTTCCAAAAGATTGAATCAATTCCTTCCCCTGCTTAGTCCCAGTTTCTGCCACTTGCAGTTTATTCATCATACGCAGCTGTGATTGGACACTGCTCTTTCTTTTTTCAGTCATAAACTATCGACTCTCCTAAACAGCTCCTGCCTTTCAGAGAGTTACAAAGTAGCTGCTCAACTGACCTCATTTTAGAGGGAATGGAGTGATTCTTTTATACTGCTAACAGAGCTCTTCAGTTTGAAAGGAGCTTTGAGAAGACAAAGGACAACAGTGTCAGCAGACAAAGGAGTGAGTGCCTCCAAAATCTCGTGTTTTATGCCCATCATGCACTGAGACATGCACTGAAGGTACAAATCCAGGCGTACCACCACTATCACAAAACGTATTAACTTACAGTTTTCTGGATGTTACAAAACTTCAATTAGGTCTCAGAAAATGTTTTGTTTATATACTGAACTTCACCATGTACCAGTGAACATGCATCAGTGGTCTCAGGGGTGAGGTTTTGTAACAGTGGAATGTACTTCTGAATCTCTGGGTTTTAATGCTCACTGACTTGGACAGGTAATCAATTGCTGCATCTCCAAAGGCCCATAGATATAGATTTTGGTCTCAAAAAGACTTTATATACAATTATTTGGAGGATACTTCCACTTCAAACTGAATTGTGGACCATTAAATCTCTTCTGTAAAATACTGGAACAAACTCTAGATGTCAATGCTCCTCCTGCATTTTTAAATACAACACAAATGATTCTGGCTGAAGATGAAGGTCCTAGAAGGATCCCAGTTTGTTCTTTTTCTCTGGCAGATTCCTTAAATCATTATAGATTTCCCTTACAGACAAAATGCATTAGTTTTGCAATAGTCACTCTGCTTCTCCCACAGGACAGGTACCTCTTTAGCTGTGAAAATTCCAGAGAAAAAGAAGGAGAAAAGATAGGGCAATCAATTAGTTTGATACTTCTCTCGTGGTTTCTTGCCTACACATTTGATAAAGGACCTGGGGATGAAAGGAGAAGGTAAAATGTTTTTTTTAAACAGTGGATTTCTCTTATGTTCAATGTATCTGTACAGAACATTAGTTTGGGGTTTTTTTTCACTCTGCTGAAAAATGAATGATACTAACTGAAACCACAGGTTTAATAAGCGCAGGTGATTCAGCTTACTTAGCAGTAGGCAATACGTCATAATACCTGTTCTTTTGCCAGATCACTTCTGTGAACTGTCAGAGTTTGATACTAAGTAGTAAGCACAAATAAAAGACTTTTTCAAAAAGGAAGTATCATTAACAGAGAAGAATGTAGTAATGCAGCAATGGAGGTTGTAGTAAACTTTTTGTGAATCATTAATAGTCATTAGGAAGTTCTATATGGACAAGATTAGGCACTATAACATATACAAAATGAGTGTTATGTAAATATTTTAGTTAAGTATACTAGCTATGTTCTTCTTGAATACAATGTATTTACTGTGACATTTATCATGTCTACATGATAAATAGGTCACATATTTATCATTCAAGGCATGATAAATGTGACATACATCCTACTAGATATTTTTACTTCAGTAAAAAAACCAGTGTGCCTCAAAATCCTGTGTAGCTCCAGTTTATGCCTCCAAGTCAGTACCTGCCACACGTGTCCTTAGCCCTCCCACCACATGACACTGCACTTCAGCTTCCACACTAAGCCAGTCCTGCAGCAAGCCACTGTTTGTGAGATTCAGGACGCTGTATGTCAGGCAGGGGTGAAGAAACCAGGTGTGAATCAATGCCATGTTGTCAGGCAACAGAGGATGGAGCCCTGGTTTACTAGCTAGTTCTTGATTTCTGTCTAGACCTCCTGGATTCTTTTACCCAATACCAGATATAAATATCATGCAGTACATTTGTCAGCATATCCTTTCTGAGCATAAGACCCAGGAGCGCCTTCTGCCCCCTGAGAGGCTAAAAGTTGGCCTCAGAATATACAGAGGTGCTCCCTGCTCCAATATTAGCAGGGTGGTATTAGTGCCATGGGTAGGTGCTAATTCAGTGTAAGGGGAAGAAGAGGGTGTGTTGGAGGTTAGGCATTTTACAAAGGGCACTGAGACCTTCATTCATTGTAAAGTATAAAAATGTCGGTTTGTTATCAGGAATAAAAATCCTTTGTTATACTGTTTGAAGTCATTACTGGCTTCAAACCGACAGGCTGTTAAGAAGGGGAGTCCCCATTTAGCAGAAGAGACAGGCTGTCTGTACAACTAGAAGATTAAAAAATGTAGATAGATAGATCAAAAGGCAAATAAACAGGTAGGCAGGCAAGGCAGTCAGACAAATAGAAAGACAATCTGGCCTTCCGGTCTATCAATACAATTACTTAGAGGCCACATTAGAATATATTTCCACAGAAGTTAATTCAAATATATTTCAAAAGAATTAACAAAGAAAGAATACTTGTACTTTAGCGGCATGCATCTCTAGAAGTACAAGGTCAGCAGCTATTTCTGCCTGCAATCCACATGTGAGACAGGACTTGAGTCTCTGAATCCCTCCTTATCAGTAAGGTTTGTTGCTGCAGACCATGAAGGATATGCACAAAGTTTCCTATTGCCTATTTGAGAAAACAAAAACAAATCCTTCAAAACAGAGACTCTGACCCTCAATTCTCTGTGAAGAAAAGCTTTGTGTGCTCACCAGTATCTTCTTCTGCTGAAGCTCTCCTCTCAGACTCCTCTCACTGCCTTGACAAGTGACATGGTTTCTGCAGGGATTTGCAGGATATACCATACACCAGACCTGCAATCTTCATCATCTGAATAAACTCCAGGAAAGAAAGTCTTTTTTTGGGAATACAGGAGAGCCT
>NW_026902008.1:0-791 GCF_033783945.1 Neopsephotus bourkii
ACCATGATAGCTATTTTGGGGAAAATCGATTCGGAGAAAACTCCAGGAACAAACTTGCCACCAAAGTTTTCAAGCTGACAAGCAGGTATTCTTTATTGCGGCGCCGGGAGACATGGGGGGTAACTCCTCCTAACGTGTGTCCCCGTATTGCTATACAAGCCACCCTTATATAGTCCCTGGGCATACACACATATTCATGAGGCTACGTATGGATTACATCATTTTCCAGAGAGTTCCCCGCATGCGTACAGAATTGTGGTGGTGGTCTCTGAGCGTCGTTTACCTCTTCCAACGATCTTCATCACTTCTGGCAGCCTTTGAAGCACAGGCAGTAGATGCTCATACCAGTTTAATTGGTTCGTTAGCACCACAGACATAATAATCCTCCTATCCTCCTACTTATCAGTTAGTTTAACTGTAGCCCATCCTGGACACCTGCCATTCCCAGATACCCCTTATCCCTGTGTCCTGTTCTTCTAGACTGTTTTTCTTAAAACTAGGCCAACTATAGCGATTTATCTTGTGAGAATTCTCAATATGTTTTCTAGTTGTACTCTATTTTTTTCTCTCTGTATCATGCACCTCAGTAATTTTCCATTGCTACTGTTACAAAGCCATCAAACTTAACATTACTTAAAACTACTTATAAAAGTTTCTATATCCCATTTTGTGATTTTCTGCCCCTTTGTCTCAATATGCAGCTAGATCTAAAAATTACTGGTTAATGCTTTGAATACAGAACCCCTCTTTCCCTTCTGCCTCACTGCTTATGCCATCCTCCCCTGCTTCAG